>NC_073238.2:131850000-132005000 GCF_029281585.2 Gorilla gorilla gorilla
GTCATATAATTAGAAAATTTATAAGCAGAAGGGAGTTATTTGGTCTAAGCCATTTATTCTACAGATAGAGAAATTAGAGTCCAGAAACTCTGTCTTCTTTAAAGTCTTACAGGTATTTAAGAAAAAAGAATAGGCTTGAGGTTTCTGTGTTCTGAACCCAGTGATCTTGACACTGTAATGATCTTCATCCATATTATTCACAGAAGTAAATATAATCACATATTAAATAAGAAACAAAAATACTAAGGAGATATTATACTGAAAAATGAAATAATATTATCTTAATTATTTTGATCAGATTCAATATATAGCAGCTTGAAGGCTAATAATTCCAATGATTCTCTGAATAAACCATTTTTCTAATAAGATTACAGGTTTTAGTAATCTAATTATTTTGACTGATGCAAATGTTACCCCGCCAGTCTGAAAAATGTGTTTATTTATATGTCATAAAGAATAATTTATTCCAAAAAGGCTAATTTTCAAAATATATGTATCTTCTGAAACTGTATCTATTTTTTTCCCACGTTTTCTAAATATAGTTTAGAGGGCGTTTGTTGATTTTCATGGTGCTGAAACATTAAGGTATAATGGTCTCATGAAGGAGAATAATGTCATTTAGACATTGTAATTTTGGAGGATCACAATACTTTTTGGAATGTGGTTGTTGCAGCACTGGTCACTTATACTAATTATATAATAACATACTATACTAATGCAATAATATACCATATGAAATTATTAAATGGTAAATTTGTCTTAAATCCTCTAGAATACTGCAAAGAAATAGTTTATATAAGAAAGAGTACCATAGCATATGTGAACACAATGTTTCCTATTTTTTTCTTCTTTTTTATTTTTTTGAAGACAAGTTCTCACTCTGTTGCCCAGACTGGAGTTCAGTGCCATGTTCATAGTTCACTGCAACCTCAAACTCCCAAGCTCAAGTGATCCTCTTGATTCAGCCTCTGAAGTAGCTGTGCCTATAGGTGTGCACCACCACACTGGCTAATTTTTAAAATTTTTTATAGATATGTTGCCCAAGCTGGTCTCAAATTCTTGAGCTCAAGAGATCTTCTCACCTTGGCCTCCCAGAGTGTTGGGATTACAGGCATGAGCCACCATACTCAGCCAATATTTCTTTTCTAAAAGACATTTTCTAACATACTTCTCATTTTAACTAACATAATATTCAAAGTGTAGATCTGAGAAAGAGATAGTGCCTGCAGATCTGGGATCCTACATGCTAATATTATGGGATGCATTCAGATTTGATCAGCAGATATTCCATTTATTCTAGAACACCACCAGCAGAAGAATGTAATTACGTCTATCACTAAAACTTTGTGTCAATACAGACTACTGTATTACTGTATTTGTTATCATAGATGGTCCTTGGATGGCAGCCTTAAGCAATTTTAAACCTAGACAGGTGATGTACTTTTTCTTCTTGGATAATTTTCATTGTTTTATCTAATTTGGTTGTAACTAATGTGTTTAATATGGCTTGCTTGTTTTTTAAAAAGTTGTTCAGTATCCTTAGAACTCAGTGCTGATTTCTTTTTCTAGCAGGCCTTTTATATAGGACATCTCACTTTCTCCTGGCTCTCTACTACTAGCATGAGGTCTCTGAAAAAATCAAGACAGCCAAGTAATTTGTTATAGAATAGCCTATGTAGAGGGAAAGGGGAGGAGTCATATTCCAAGAGGGAAAGACCTTTGAGCCAGGCTCAATTTGTAGAGGCTGTTGAATGAAAATGAGAGAGAGAGAATGCACACTTTATTGCACTATTAAAGCAAAATTCTGACAATAACTTCTAAAAATGATTCCACTCTTATACATTGAGAATATGACAGACCTTCCAAAAGTATAATTTCTTACATGAACGTCCAGGTATATAAGGAAAAATAACTATTTCATACCAATATCTTCAGCCACCTTTATTGTTGGTTCACCACATAGATTTTTATCAGAATCGCAGAACATTAATTTTTTAAATTAGCTACCATTACAACTAGCTTGAGAAGAACTTTCTTTTTAATAATTCGACCCAGATGCATTCTAGATACTCCAGTGTTACGAATCGATGGCTTCATGAGGAGCCGCTGTTGACTCATGCTATCTCTGGACACACTGACAGGAAATGTTTTCTTACACCTGTTTTCCTCCTGCTTTTCCTTGGTAGGACTTAGTTCCTTGGCATAGTTCAGTATCAGTGGCAGTCATAGAGAAGTGTTACAAAAACCCAGCTTATTCCAACTTGTGAATTATTTGGCACCCAGGAACCAGGTCTTACAATCTTCAACCCACTTTTTCCTAACATGGCCCCTTTTCTGAAATGTTTATTTATATATGATGTAGGCCTGGGGAAAGGACATGGACTTTCAAAGAAAATATTCTCCAATAGATCTCTCAACTCCAGAGAACCTTCTGACTAAATCTGAAAGAATTCCACTGTGCTCTGATAACATCCTTTAATAATGAAGGAAAAGATATTTTTCCCCCAGGAGGATTTTGTAGTGAAAGAGATGGCATAATTTTTTTTTAAATGTTGTTTATAATCTAATTTGTTTTTTCATTTGTGGGGTGTGTCTTAAATCCTAAATGGTACATCCTTTTTAAAATACTTCTAGTAATAAAATGTTTCTGAAGTTATGTTGTAAATATCATTGGACTATGTTTAATAATGTTAAGTTGATCCCACTTCCCCTGAAATTATATACATAAATGCTGAAACTATAAATTTCCATATACAACTTCATGGAACATTTTTCTTCCAAGTGTGCATTTGCTAGAATTTGCATTGAAAGGTTTTGGAAGGAGCCTGTTGGTATGAATCCTGTGTGAGCAACACTCAGATTTGTTGCATACTGAACAGCGTGCTAAATCTCACTTCACAAGCTTAGATTTCTCATCTACCATCTTGAGCTGAATTTAAAATATAACTGCAGTTTATTATGTCACCTGTTCGTCAAACACTGATGCAAAGCTTAGTTTTCAGTGTGAAGAACCCATGACTAGAGAAGGGAAGAAGAAAGGGTCAAGCAGACCTCATTAAAGAGTGTATGGGCAAGAAAACACATCAGATGTCTTGATAGGTTTTTTAAAGTCCTGTTAGACTTGTCATGATTTCCAAAACACTAAATGCCATCTAGTATTTTGGACCCTCCAAAATTACAGTAGAATATTATTATGGGTCATCTTAATTGGAAATATACAGGAAAATCCTGATGATTAATGTAGACTAGTGATAGCTCTCACACATTTATATAACCTATGTTGAAAAGAAAGAAGAAAGGCAGGAAGGAAAGAAGGAAAAAGAGCGGAGAGAGAGGAACAAGAAAACACGTGGATTTGTGGAAATGAAAATTTTTAAATTACTAATTTGCAAGAATGGGTAAGAAAAATACCGAGTATGAACATAAGTGCTTTCAATTCCGTTTGTCTCTTAATCCTTCTCAGTCCGTGGCCAGTTTTGAAACTTGGTGTAACTTCCTTCCTTTATTCCTCCCTCCCTTGCTCCCTCCATCCCTTCTTGCCAGCCTCCTTCCCTTCCTCTCTCCTTGAGTTTCCTTCTTCTTTCTTGTTCCCTCCCTCCCTCCTTCTCTCTTTTTTTCCCTTAGTTTCCCCGGAAGCACATATACCAGCCATTTGAATGCTTTCTGCTCATAGATACTGCCAAGCCCCCTCACCCAGACTGCTGACTAGATTTGGTAGAATGGAATGAGAAACATAGACTTTGTGTCTGTGGCGGCCACCTCTGATGTTGCAGATTTTTCCCGTGATTATGCACTCCAGCCGAGGGACGCTAGAGAGGTTGAAATTTCAACTGTGGGATTTGCCATTTTGGAATTTGCAGTAATGTACTGGATATGCTAACAGCAGCCTGGCTAGCCTCCACTTCACAAGGAAGTATTTAAATATACACGTGTAATATGAAGAAAATTGCATTAGATCATAAGGGATGAATTATTTTGTAAATGACTATACCATCAAATACCATACCTGATATCAATCATCTTCATCAGACAGTATCTGTGTATGTAAGTAGATAAACAAAAAAGCAGGAGTTTATTTCTCTCTAATGTATCCTTGACTCTCTAGCGGTGACCTCTGAAATGTCTCTTCTGATCCAGACTTGTTTGAATCATGTGCAACATTTTAGATTTGTCTTTTCTCTGCAAGTTTTTTTTTTTGTTAAGTACCATAACATATTGAACCAAATAGTTTTGCTTGCTTTCTATTGATGACACATGATTTTGGCTTTTATCTTCAGTGGAAAATCAATGTGTCACATGGCGTTCACTAAGAAAAAGGTATGGGGCCTCTTTGTAATTCTTTGTCAGATGGTTGCTTTATCTTGATTTATGCCTTCAAACTTTTTCCCATTCAGCAGAAAATATTGTGTCGCTATCTGTGAGAGCAAAGCGATCTATACCAATTTATGCTCTAAGTGTAGCCTCCTTCCAGAATTGCTTATGGAACATATCAACTCACTATAGATTAGGGACATAATGGATTCTTCTTTCTTAAAAGTGGCAGATTGACAATTTTAGTTCATATACAAGCTTTTATATTAACATTAAAACAATATTTCTATGTAAAGTAAAATATTGTAGTTGATTATTATTCGAGGGCCTCCCAGAATTTCAAGGTCTGAAAATAAATTCAATGTTCCTGGTGGTAACAAAATTGCCCCTACTTCCTTGTATCAGGACTGCCATTTGGAACTGCTGGGGAAGCTCTTTTCAGAAATTATTTTCAAAACAGCATTGTTGCCTTTTGCCAAACTGAAATCTGGTTGTAAACTTTTGAAAACTAGTTCCTTGGAATGGAATTCAAGTTGTCTTCTAAGCAATTTTTTTAACTCAAACATACATTCTATCTTGCTTTATTATGTCACTATTTGTGTAGGAAACATATTTCTATTTTTACCATTTTCAATTTATTTACATTTACATTTACATTTGTGTGTATATATATACACACATACATACACTTTAAGTTCTGGGATACATATGCAGAACTTGCAGTTTTGTGAAATAGGTATACATGTGCTGTCGTGGTTTGCTGCACCCATCAACCCGTCATCTACATTAAGTATTTCTCCTGATGCTATCCCTCCTCTTTCCTTCCTACCCACTGACAGGCCCCAGTGTGTGATGTTCCCCTCCGTGTGTCTATGTGTTCTCATTGTTCAACTCCCACTTATGAGTGAGAACATGTGGTGTTTGGTTTTCTGTTCTTGTGATAGTTTGCTGAGAATGATGGTTTCCAGCTTCATCCATGTCTCTGCAAAAGACATTAATCCATCCTTTTTTATAGCTGCATAGTATTCCATGGTGTATATGTGCCACATATTCTTTATCCAGTCTATCATTGATGGGCATTTGGGTTGGTTCCTAGTCTTTGCTACTGTGAATAGTGCTGCAATAAACATATGTGTGAATGTGTCTTTATAGTAGAATGATTTATAATCCTTTGGATGTGTACCTAGTAATGAGACTGTTAGGTCAAATGGTATTTCTAGTTCTGCATCCTTGAGGAATTGCTACACTGTCTTCCACAATGGTTGAACTAATTTACACTCCCACCAACAGTGTAAAAGCATTCCTATTTCTCCACATCCTCTCTAGCACCTGTTGTTTCCTGACTTTTTAATGATTGCCATTCTAACTGGCACGAGATGGTATCTCATTGGACCAGGGGTGATGAGCTTTTTTTTTTTTTCTTCGAGACAGCCTCACTCTGTCACCCAGGGTGTAGTGCAGTGGCACAATTTCGGCTCACTGCAACCTCCACCTAATGGGTTCAAGCAATTCTCCTGCCTTAGCCTCTTGAGTAGCTGGGATTACAGATATATACCACCACGCCTGGCTAAAGTTTTTTTGTGTGTTTTTGGTAGAGACAGAGTTTCACCATAGTGGCCAGGCAAGTCTCAAACTCCTGACCTTGTGATCCACTCGCCTTGGCCTCCCAAAGTGATGGGATTACAGGCGTGAGCCACCACGCCCAGCCTATGATGAGCTTTTTTTCATGTGTTTATTGGCCGCATAAATGTCTTCTTTTGAGAAGTGTCTGTTCATATCCTTTTCCCACTTTTTGATGGGGTTGTTTTTTTCTTGTAAATTTGTTTAAGTTCCTTGTAGATTCTGGATATTAGCCCTTTGTTAGACGGATAGATTGCAAAAATTTTCTCCCACTCTGTAGGTTGTGTGTTCACTCCGATGATAGTGTCTTTTGTTGTGCAGAAGCTATCTTTAGTTTAATTAGATCCCATTTCTCAATTTTGGCTTTTGTTGCCACTGCTTTTGGTGTTTTAGTCATGAAGTCTTTGCCTATGCCTATGTTCTGAATGGTATTGGCTAGGTTTTCTTCTAGAGTTGTTATGGTTTTAGATCTTATGTTTAAGTCTTTAATCCATCTTGAGTTAATTATTTTATAAGGTGTAAGGAAGGGGTCCAGTTTCAGCTTTCTTCATATGGCTAGCCAGTTTTCCCATCACCATTGATTGAATAGTCAATCTTTCCCCATTGTTTGTTTTCGTCAGATGTGTCAGAGATATGTTGTATATTTCATGGTACAATGCCTTCTGTCAATGGGGAAAAATAACAAGCATATATGGGATGAATGAAGTCTGCTATGGTTAAGGTTGAGAATATTTACTGATCCTTGAGTTCAGTCTCCAGGAATGTTGGAAATAGAGAATGGAGATAATGGAGATAAAGAAAAGTTCTGAAAATGACACTTCCCATAGTGTCAAAATTGTGATCTATTGGAGAATTCTGTGATACATCAAAATCTCTGTTTATACTGATGTTTGTTATTGTGTATGAGCATATCTTTATCAGGTGTAGGCTATTTCTATACTTTCATGTCTTTAAATCAATGTTTCTATTCACATATGTATATGTGCAAATAGAAGCATGTTAATATTATATATATATTTTCTGTCATTACCATGATTGCTATGATTATCATTAGCATGTATTATTAGTGTGACCGAAGTATCATCAGTATCAGTTTCTTTTTAACTGCAGTGCTCCTGTAATGCTTCATTTCTACAGAGCCAACCTACACCCACCGTTTCCCTGACTATAACTTTACCTAAAGTATAAGCCCTTATAAAGCCATGAAAGCCTACCAAGAATTGTCAAAGAAGCTAGGCAGCAGCCAGGCTCTGCCTTAGGAAAAGACTTTACTTTTTATTATCATGTGCAGTACTTAACTACTTGTTTTGACCTCTAAGATTTTGCTCTCCTATATTTCTATCCCCTGGCTTTCTGATATTTCATGTGATTATATTTGAAATTTTAACCTTGCTTTTCTTTTTGGAATCTCTGATATCTCTGCTGCCACAGGTAATGACAGGTTCCTCTCTAACTGTTGGTGTTATCCCTGGTCAGATTATTACTGATGACAGAAGTAGATGTTTTACGTGGATTCTCTCGATATCAGAAACAAATACAGATATCACAACTCAAAAATGACAGACTGATAACCATTATGAACTTAGATGCAACATTCTTAATACAATATTAGCAAGTCGAGTCTAGGAATATTTAAAAATGATCATGTGTTTTAACCAAGTGGGGTATATCTCAAGTTGGTTTCAACAACTGAAAATCTACCATGCTGACAGAAAAAAGAAAAATCACGTGACACTCTCAATAGATGCAAAAAAGGAATTTACAAAATGTAACACATTTTTTAAATTAAAAACTCCCAGCAAACTGAGGATAGAAAAGTACATTTTCAAACTGATTATGTGTTTACAAAAAATCTATAGCAAACATCTTACTTAAAATGGTGAAAGCCTTAATACTTTCTACATAAGATTATGAAAAATACAATGATGTCCTCTCTCACTAGTTCTTTAAAGTATTGCATTCAATATTAAATAAGTGGAAATATATACCAAGTTCATTGATAAATATTTAATACTTATGAGATGATAATTCTCCTGAAATTGATCTCTAGATTCAGTGGAATTCCCATGAAACCTTATAGGTCCTTTTGGATAAATTACAAAACTGATTCTAAAACAGGGAGAAAGAAAGAAGGGAAGGAAGGAGGAATGGACAGAAAGAAGAAAGAAATAAAGAGAAAAGAAAAGAAAATAAGAAATAAGTGACACCCAAGTTGGGAAGAAAGAAAAATACTATTCTCACGTGATGTAAACATATACATAGAAAATCCTTAGGCATCTGCAGAAGTGTGCTAGAGGTATGAAGTGAATTTAACAAAGTTGTAGGATGAAAGATCAATAAATAAAATCAATTGTGTTTCTATACACAATCAACACCAATTAGAAAATAAAATTATGTAAGCAATTTAACTTATAATAGCCTCAAAAATAATAAGATAATTCAGAATAAATTTAATAAAAGGTATGCTGATCCAAAATTTCTAAATCACTAATACGAGAGATTGAATAGGTAGAAATATGTATCAAGTTCATTGGTAAATATACATGTCATACTTATTAGATGATAATTCTTCTGAAACTGATCTCCAGATTTGGCACAATCCCAATCAAACCTATAGGCCTTTTTGGAGAAATTACAAAGCTGATTCTAATTTTTGTTTTAAATGTGGAAGTCCTAGAATAGCCAGAGCATGTTTTAGAAAGAAGAATAAAGTTGGAAAACTTTCCAAATTTCAAGACATATTGTAAAGCTACACTAACCAGTACAGTAAACTTACTGGCATGAAGAAGACATATATATCAGTGAAACAGAATAAATAATTTAGAAATATATCCAGCCTTACATGGCCAAAGTTGCCAAAATAATTCAATAAGGAAATCAATGTCTTTATAAAGATGGTACTAATAAAATTGGATATTAAATGGAGAATATGAACTTCAGAATTACCTCACACCATATCCTCAAATTAACTCAACATGTATTTTATACATAATGTAAATATAAAAAGTATAAAGCTTACTGAATAGGAAAAATTTTTAATAATCTTACTATAGCTAAAAATTTTTTAGATAAGAAAAGGATGGATGAAAATGGAAAAAAATAGTAAGTTGGACTTCATGAAATTAAGACTTTTGCAATTTAAAACATAGCATCAAAAAATGAAAAGGCAAACCACAGATTGGGACAGAATAATTTTAAATATGTCTGATAAAGAACTTTCATCTAGAATGTACACATAACTAAAAAACTAAATAACAAAACACAAATAACTCATTTAACATAATATTTTGACCTAAATGGGCCAAATATTTGTACAGATATTTTAATTTAAAAAGAGATGATGTCCAATACACAAATGAAAAGATACTTAATATTACCCGTCATCAGGGAAATGCAAGTTAAAACCACATTGAGGTACCACTGTACACCCACTGGAGTGGCTGACACGAGCAGAACTGACCATACCACATGATGTGAAGAATTGCTATTCACACCTGGCTAGTGGGACTTCAAAATGGTACAGACATTTTGGAAAGCAGTTTGGCAGTCTCTTTTAATGTTAAACTTAGTACTGATCATATAGCCAAATAATTCCACTGCCACTCAAAATAAATAAAAACATATCCGTACCAAGCCTCATCCTTGAAGTTCATAGCAGATGTGTCCATCAACTTGTAAATGGATAAACCAGTTGTAGATGGAGTACCACTCAACAATAAAAAGGAGCAAACTGGTACAACAGCAATATAAATGAATATCAAAAGCATTATGCTCAGTGAAAGAAGCTAGACATGAAAGACACCAATGTATCATTCCACTAATAGGATACTCTAGAAAATGCAAACTGTAGAAACAGAAGCAGATTAGTGGTTGCCTGTGTTCAGGAATGGAGAAAAGATCAAATGCAAAACAGCAAAAGAAAACATTTTGTGATGATGCAGATTTTCTGTATCTTGATCATGATTGTGGTCAAATGATGATATTCATCTGCCATAACCCATTAAATTGCACATTGAAAAGGGTGAATTTTGCTGTGTGTACATTATACTTAAATGGAGCTGTAAATATGTTTGGAGCTTATCTGTGAACATTAGTTGCAGAGCAGGAGTTATTTTTATAGAGTGGAAATCTGCTGAGTGCCAACTTGAGAAGGGTTGAAAAAAATTAGAACCTTCTTCCAACACATTTCAGTTAGAACACTCTTAGGATGTCGTTACAGCTGCGCTCTATATTGGAGTCTCTGATGAAATCACATGTCTAACAATCTCAGCATGCCTTTAATCAACAGAATATACACGTGTTTTCTTTTTTTACTATAAAGGATATACCAAACAACTTTTTCAAGACTTTACTTCAAAAAGGCACGTAGTTTTGCAACATTTTTGGTAAGTCTTTAATTATTTCAAAATGAAAAATTGAAAATAAAATGCAATTATTTACTCAGGCCCCCCACAAAAAAGGCCTGTACGGGGAATGCATGTGGTGTGTGTGTGTGTGTGTGTGTGTGTGTGCGTAAGTGTGTGATTTGAAGAATTGAAAAAATTTTAGTGGGGTTTTGTAGCATCATTTTGATAGCATCCTGTAATTTTGAATTGTGTTAGAAATAAAAATAAAGTGAATACACTGATAAAAGAATTTGAAAAGAATTTGCATTATTGCCTAAATTATGTGTGGTTTCCACAGTGGCATGAATCGAGCATCTTTAACCTACATAACAATATATCAGAATGTATTAGGTAAAAAATAAGTAAACTAGTATAACAAAGTTAAATATTTCTAAAGGAAAATTATAGCTTTATTTTTTTTCCTGAAATGTTTTGAGGAGATATTTACACCAAAAGATATTATCATTGATCAATGAAACTTTTTCAGAATTTGCTTGTGTCCCACCAATATTTGATTACGTAGTGCTTCTGTGAGTTCCATTTCATTAATTTAGCATTGACAGGAGAGAAGGCAATGGCTCTGCAGCCTCTCTTGGTGTGGCATGATCCTGGTTCCGCTGGCTGATCTCTATTAGAACCATGGCCTTAATCATGCCTTTCATGCTTCTAACTTGATTTGCATTTGTTGTGTAATCCAAATTTATTCTCTCGTTTAGTCGCTTCCACCCATAGAAAAGCAGGTCTTTTTCATTTCTCCTTCACCATTGCCCCCATTTTTTCTTTTTGTCCTCCCATGATGAAAAACAAGACAGAAACAAACTATAACAGCAACAGACACCTTTAGTCTGTGGTCACCAATGCATTGTAGCACTAAACTTTGTTCAAAATCTCTAGATCTGACCTCTATATCTGCTGTTCCCAGAGTTTTTCAATGTATTCTCTAGACTGCTGTGACCCATTGACAGAAAGTCTAGCTATATTTAATTGAAAGTTATTACTGTCTGATATGGTTTGGCTGTGTCTGCACCGAAATCTCATCTTGCACTGTAGCTCCCATAATTCACATGTTGTGGGAGGGACCCAGTGAGAGGTAAGTGGATCATGGGGGCAGTTTTCCCCACACTGTTCTAGTGGTAGTGAATAAGTCTCATGAGATCTGATGGTTTTATAAGGGGAAACCCCTTTCGCCTTTCACTTGGTTCTCATTTGCTAAATCATGCCTCTCAGCTGATTCTCTCTAGAATTTATTCTCAGGAGATCTAATTAATAACTTGTCAAGCTGATGTCCATCCTTGGGGACAACTCGTATCTGAAGAATGGCCAGTGAAAGGTATTAAAACTCCATACTCCTGCCTCAATTTAGGGCAACTCTGAAGGGTCACCCCAGCTTCTCAGCTCCCCCTTGAGATTAGCTGAGGTATTTGTTGTGACTGCCTCACATCTCAACTCCCTTTATCCAATTCAGCTTTTTCGCCACAGTTGTTGGTTCCTAGGATTTTACCCAGTTAAATGTTCTCTACACAAATCTCTATCTCAAATCTGCTTTACAGGGAATGTGGCCTCAGACAGGTTTTCATTAGGTTCTGGACATAACTCTCATTAGTCATTGATATGATTCAGCTGTGTCTCCGGCCGAATCTCACCTTGATTGTAATTATCCCCGCAAGTCAAGGATGGAGTCAGGTGGAGATAATTGAATCATAGGGGCGGGTTCCCCCTACTGTTCTCCTGGTAGCGAATAAGTCTCACGAGATCTGATGCTTTTAAAATGGGAGTTTCTCTACACAAGCTTTCTTCTCTGCTACCATTTAAGATGTGCCTTTGCTTCTTTTTTGCCTTCTGCCGTGACTGTGAGGCCTCCCCAGCCATGTGGAATTGTGAGTTCATTAAACCTCTTTCCTTTATAAATTACCCGGTCTTGGGTAGGACTTTATTAGCAGCATGAGAACAAACTAGTACAGTCTGTTCTATAAGCCCAAGTCGGATCACAGAGTCCCGCTTTCTGTTTCTTTTTTTTTCTAGCCCATATTTCTACTAAAACTTGACTCATATAGACTTAAAACAAAATAATTAAGCATGGCTAATATTTATTTAATATTTTATACGTGTCAGGTACTGTATTTTGTAACTTATCTTTTAATAATCTTTCCAAATCTCTGAAAGGAGAATTCTGCTCTTTTATAGAGAAAATAAGGATGGCTCTGAAAATGTTAGTAGTAGGGGAAGTAGGGTGAGGGACATAGGGGGCACTTTGTGTTATTTGTGCATTTTACTATCAGTCTAAAATCAGGTCAAAATAAAAATAAAAAAAATGAGAAGTAGAAGCAGGTTGTTAAGATTTTCAGTGTGACTCTAGAATTTTTTTGTTTGTTGTTTGTTTTGGAGTGTAGTGGTAAGATCTCTGCTCACTGCAACCTCCACTTCCCAGGCTCAAGCAATTCTCCTGCCTCAGTCTCCCAAGTAGCTGGGATTATAGGTGTCCGCCACCACACCCAGCTAATTTTTGTATATATATATATTTTTTAGTAGAGATGGGGTTTCAGCATGTTGGCCAGGCCAGTCTCCAACTCCTGACTTCAAGTCATCCGTGCGCTTCAGCCTCCCGAAGTGCTGGGATTATAGGCATGAGCCACCACTCCTGGCCCAAAGTTCATATTTTAACTACTAACCTAAATTATTTTAAAAACAAAAGCCTCCTTGGACTCAAACCAGGTCAGAGTGACATGATCATGTGCCTGTTTTGTGCAGGGTGAAGTGAGATTATTATCTAGGAAATAGCTGAAATGTCTTGTTGTGGGCATAAATATTTCATATAAATTCTAAGCTTCATATTAGCACTTAGATTATAATTATCTAAAGAATAGAGAACAATTTCATATAATTTTCAGCGTATCAGGCGAATCAAAAGTATACATACAAGCATGCAGATGAATTTCAGTGAATATAGTGGTGACAATGCTCAACAGAATATGTGTCCCCCACCCCATCCCTGCTTCTTGCTCTTTCACTGTCCTAAAGATAGAACAAAATGGTTCAGGCATCCAGCTTGTCCCCTCCACACTTCACACTTTTACTTAATAGCAGCTTATCTTTAACACTTTGTCATCTTTAAGATGTTGCTAATTCTTTCTGGTAGATCCCAGGACTGAGGATGAGGAAGAATGATTTTATTTAAATAAAGTTGCTAAATTAAAAAACAATTTTTTTTAGTTTTAAAATATTTTCATTATTTTATAAAATTTTTGTGGGTACATAGGAGGTTTATATATTTGTGGGGTACATGAGATGTTTTGATACAGGCATGCAGTGTGAAATAATCACATCATGAGGAATGGGCTTTCCATCCCCTCAAGCATTTATCCTCTGAGTTAAAAACTATTCAATTGGCTGGGCGTGGTAGCTCACGCCTGTAGTCCCAGCTCTTTGGGAGACCAAGGGGGGCGAATCGCCTGAGGTCAGGAGTTTGAGACCAGCCTGGCCAACATGATGAAACCCCATCTCTACTAAAAATACAAAAATTAGCCAGGTGTGGTGGCGAGTGCCTGTCATCCCAGCTACTCGGGAGGCTGAGACAGGAGAATCATTTGAACCTGGGAGGTGGAGGTTACAGTGAGCCGAGATCATGCCATTGTACTCCAGCCTGAGTGACAAGAGTGAAACTCCATGTCAAAAACAAACAAAAATCAATTACATTCTTTAAGTTATTAAAATTAAACATTGTAAATGATTTTTTTCCCAAAGCTTTTTCAGAGAAAAAAAAAGTAGAAACAAAGACACTTTCTACTGATTTCCAACATGTTGACTGTATTTCTAGCATGTGTTAAGGTGAAAAATTGATTTTATGTTTAATACAAAACATAGCATAATGTAATGAAAAGCAAGATTGTAATGATAAAGGAAAATAACACTAGTGCTAATTTTTTTCAATTTGAAGCATTGGATTAAAATGAATTAGGTTATATTCCAACATGTTTATATTGAATTTCTTTTTTCTCCAATTGGTTTCTTTTTATTAATGGGGGAGTGTTGCATTTGTATAAGGTTTCCCTATTATATTCAATTGTTTTGAGATGCTTTTAATATGAAGTTTTTATGTTTTCTTTTTGATGTATACATGTTATGCTTTTATGCTGAATTTGATAATTGGTGCTGTATGTGCAAAACAAATTTAATTTCCCAGCTTTTATTTTTTAAAGCCCTGGGAAGCAACATAACAAAGTAGAAATAGTATCAAGACAGGAGTTAGAATACCTGGATTCTAAAATTTAAATTAAATTAGGATCTAGTGACATTATAGGTGTTCCTTGATCTTCTGATGACCTGATTCCTCAAAAGAAAAATAAAATAATCTATAAATTGTTTCTAATTCTAAAACTCTATCAATCCTATTTTTAAAATTATAATTAGTTGAACTCTATAAGGTCACAAAAATCCCTATTAAGAAACTAAAATAAAATTTTATCATATCTTAAAAATACTCTGATCTTTTTTTATATGCTGACATGAATTCTAATTATTTTTGAGCCCCTAAAAAACATTTAAGATCACAGTTTATGTTTTATTATTGACTTTCAGATAATTAACATTTTACTGATAGATATGAACAAATCTACTCTAACAGAGATAGTCATTAGTTTATTTCTCTCTTTTCAGTATCAATAAAAGTATCGATTTACCAATAACAATGAATTAATTGCCTGAAATAAATGAAACGTAAGCAGCAAAAGTGAACCTTTTAGTATAACTCTTCTTGTAAACATTGACTTAGTTCAAAGGGAGCTTATCTTTAAAAAAAAGCGCTAATTCATGTCTATTGGTATAGATATAATCTTTTGTTCCTTGAAAATAGATCCTACTATACTCCAGACACTATGCCACTTGGTGCAGATATTAACACAAATAGCAGGTGATCATTGTCCTCATGGAGTTTATTTTAAAGAGAACAAAGTGAGACAAAGGCACACAAGCAAAGAACTACAATACAAAGGGGATGGCATCTGATTCAGCATGGAGGTGTCACGGAAGGTGTTGTTTTGCTTAGGTTTTGAAGTGTGGGTAGGAGATGGCCCATGTTGAGAGTGGGAACTGGGAATTAAAAAGATGAGGAGGTCTCTGCAAATCTACATGGATGGGAAGTAGCATGCTGATGTGGGAAACAACTAAAAAGTTCCAGAATGCATGGTTTATAAAGCGTGAGTCAGAGAGGGCTAGACCAGTAGCCAGATCAAGGATATCTCAGATGTTATAGTCATGAATTAGTGCATTGACCTGCAGGCCATGGGAGTCACTGAAGGTTTCAGTCAGGTAAGTGAGCTGATCAGAACAGTCCTTTAGATAGGCCGCTCTTTTGGCTGTAAGGGGGACACGTTTGAAGTAGGGCTATAGCTAAAAATATACAGACACTTCCTCTTGTCTACAGCCCTGCTGGCATCTGTTGTATTTTGACTTTTTAATAATAGCCACTCCAACCGGTATGAAATGGTATCTCATTGTGTTTTGATTTGCATTTTTCTGATGATTAGTGATTCTAAGCATTTTTTTTTCATGTATTTGTTGGCCATTTGTATGTGTTCTTTTGAGAAGTGTTTGTTCATGTCCTTTGCTCATTTTTTAATTGGGTTATTTTTTTTCTAATTGATTTAAGTTCCCTGTAGATTCTGGATACTAAAAAACAAACAAAAACCAGAAGTAAATAAATTCTCAGGACACACACACCCACACCCACACCCACAGAGAGAGAGAGAGAGAGAGAGAGCGCCTAGGTAAGAGGCCACCAACCACCAGGGTCTAAACTGGGAACACTTTCTAGTACAGAATGAATGGAAAGGATTCATGAAATATCTAGAAAGTAACGTTAATGAGATTTACATGTATGGAGTGAATGAGGAGAAACGGATCATTCAGGATTCTGGTGGGAATAACAGGGGGAGTCATTAGTTGAAATTTTGAAGTGGGAGAAGGAGAGGGAGTTTTAGGGAGAAAGATGAGTTGTTTTTTAGGTATTTCAAACCCTTGAAGCTTCTATGGGACATCGAAGTGGAAATAACAGTCTGTGGGTTGGGACAATAAAGAAAGAAATTGGTTGAAGACTAGGGGAAGAGTATAGAGCAAAGAAATATTTAAGATAATAAACATAGAGAGATAGCTGAAAATGTGGGACTGGATTACAAAGGAAGAGTGATTTAGTTATGAAGCCCAAGGGCTGACAGGAATGGGTGACTACTCGAGGAGTTCATATGCATCTGTTATTGTATGAATAAAAAAAATTATCTGTTCCTTCCTAAAGATATCTTCAGCCTGTTTTTGGATACATATGGGCACTGCTTTTCATTCTCTTAGCCCCATTTCTTATTTTAGCCTCTGCTGTAGCAATCAGTTCTGCACAGGCTTTGACCCAGGCTTTGACTAGTTGGTGCAGGTGTGATATGACACTTACCTGGAATGGCCCACAGTTTGTGGCTGCTCTCACTTAAGCAGGTGGGATGCTCATGTAGGTGTAACCTAGAAGCTTGGTAGAGTTTATGCCCATGGGGCAACCTGTGACCACTCAAAAATAAAGCCCTTTCCTCCTCCCAGATTGAGGAGTCTTGCATTATGTAATAAAACTCCTTAGAAGGCCTATTAGGTTCCAATACAGCATTAGGCAACTTGATAAGGTATCCCATCATCAGCCTTCCTTTCTTCCCTCATTCCTCTGCCTCTCACTCTTCCTTCCTAAGTTAACTTCTTAGATAAAATGCCAACTTTCAATATTTTGTTTCACATCAGGGAAAATAATTGTATATCCCATTTCAAAAGCATATAAAAAGGTTACTGTATAGAAAATTTGTCTTTAATAGATTAAGGTGTAACTTTCCAAATACTTTAAAATTTTATTTCAGATACGTTTTTCATTTTTATAAGCTTCATCTAAAAGCAGAGTTCACCTAAGAATATACCTAAGAGCATATTACATAGAATATATTTTACATTTCATTAGTTTAGCTAGGATTCTTTCAAAATTGAGAGGATCTACAAATATTTCTAACACATTAGTTTTCAGTCTTAAGGCTGAGTCAAGAACAAAGCTCCTAAACTTTGCGTTGGTGATTGAGAACATTTTAAAATTGTTATTTAATTCATTAATTTATTTTTAAAAAATTTTCACATTGTAATTATATAGACTTATAGGATACAATTTGATGTTTCAATGAATATATATGTTGTCTAATGATCCAATAAGGATACTTAGTGTATTAATTAACTCATGCATTCATCATTTCTTTTTCATAAGAAATTTCAAAATCCTTTCTTCTAGATACTTTGTAATATACAATACTTTACTTTTAACTATAGTCACCCTGCTTTGCAAAGAACACTACAACTTATTCTTCCTATATAATTGTGATTTCATAACTGTTAACCAATCTATCTCCATTTTGCCCTCCCCACTTCTTCCTCACTGTTTGGTAACCACTATTCTACTCTACTTCTCTATTAACTTTTTTTTTTTTAAGATTCCACATATGAGAGAGATCATGCGGTATTTGCTTTCTGTGTCTGGCTTATTTCACTTAACATTGTATCCTACAGGGTCATCCATGTTGTTGCAACTGGCAGAATTTCATTCTTTTTTTATGGTTGAATAGTATTTCATTGTGTGTGTGTCCATATACATATATATATATATATATAATTCATTTTATGTATAATTATAATTACACATAAAATTATATATAATTATTATTATATATAATAATATATATTATATGTAATATATATAATATACATAATATACGTTATGCATATTATATATAATATACGTTATGTATATTATATATAATATGCATAACGTATATTATGTATATTATATGTTATATATATTATATATAATATACATAATATACAATGTATATTATATACATAATATATATTATGTATATAATATACGTAACATATAATGTATAATATATATAATATATATTATATATAATATACATAATATACATAATATATATTATATATAATATACATAATATATTATATGTATTATACATCATATATATTATATAGATAATATATATTATATATAATATACATAATATATATTAGGTACATAATATATATTATATATAATATATATTATGTACATTATATATAATATACATAATATATATTGTATATATATAATTCACTTGTTTGTTTTTAGACACATAGATTGATTCCATATCTGATTATTAGAAATAGTGCTACAGTAAACATAAGAGTGCAGATATTTTTCAAACACAATGATTTCATTTCCTATGGATGTATACCCAGTAGTGGGATTGCTGGGTTATGTGATCGAATGATTGTTTTTTTGTTTTTTTATTTTTTAGCGAATTTCCATAAAGTTTTGCTTAATGGTTGTACTAGTTTACAACCCCATCAACATTGTGTAAGTGTTCCCTTTTCTCCACTTCCTTGCCAACTCTTGTTATCTTTTACCTTTTTGGTAATAGCCATTCTAATGGGTGAACTGGTATCTCATTGTGGTTTTGATTTGCATTTCCCTGATGGTTAGTGATGTTGAACATGATTTTATTATATATTCGTCTTGACCATTTCTATATTTTCTCTTGTGGCATGTCTTTTAGTTTATTTTGTCCTTTTTTTTTTTTTTTGAGAAGGAGTCTTACTCTGTTGCCCATGCTGGAGTACAGTGGTGCAATCGGGGCTCACGGCAACCTCCATCTCCCTGGTTCAAGCAATTCCCCTGCCTCAGCCTGCTGAGTAGCCGGGGTTACAGGCACACGCCATCATGTTTGGCTAAATTTTTGTATTTTTAGTAGAGAAATGATTTCACCATATTGGTCAGGCTGGTCTCAAACTCCTGACCTCAGGCAATCCACCTGCCTCAGCCTCCCAGTTTTGCCCATTTTTAAATAAGTTATTTATATTTTTGTTGTTGAGTTGTTTAAGTTTCTTATATAATCTGGGCATTAACTCCTTAGCAGATGTATAGTTTGCAAATATTGTATCCCATTCTGTAAGTTGTTGTTTCACTCTGTTAAGTTTCCTTTGCTGTGCAAAAGCATTTTAGTTTGATGAAACCCCATTTATCTATTTTTGCTTTTGTTGCCTGTGCTTTTGACGTCTCATTTAAAAAATCCTTGTACAACCCAAAGTTATAGAGAATTTCCCACATGTTATCTTCTAGTAGTTTTTCGTAGTTTTCAATCTTACCTTTAGGTCTTTAATCACATTTGAGTTGATTTTTGTATAAGGTAAAAGATAGGGGTCTGATTTCATTATCCCACATGTAGATATCCAATCTTCTCAGTACCATTTAATGAAGACACTGTCTTTACCCCTGTGTGTGCTCTTGACTCCTTTTTTGAAAATCAGTTGACTTTAGGTATCAGAATTTATTTCTGAGCTGTATATTCTCTTCCATTGGTCTATGTGTTTGCTTTATGGCAGTGCCATGCTGTTTTGCTTACTATGGCTTTGTAGTATATTTTGAAGTCAGGTAGTGTGGTGCCTCCAGCTTTGTTATTTTTGCACAGGATTGCTTTGGTTATTTGGGGTCTTTTCTGGTTTCATACAAATTTTAGGGTATTTTTTTCTATTTCTGTGAAGAATTTCATTGGTATTTTGATAGGGATTGCATTGAATCTGTGGGACATTTTGTTAGTATGGTCATTTCAATAGTATCAGTTCTTCCATTCCATGAGTATATAGTGTCCATTTTTTGTGTATGGTAAATTTTTCCATCAGTGTGTTATAGTTTTCATTGAAGAGATCTTTCACGACCTTGATTAAATTTATCTGCAGATTTCTTGGTAGCTATTGTAAATGGAATTCCTTTCTTGATGACTTTTTCAGATAGTTCACTATTAGTGTACAGAAACGCCACTGAATTTTCTGTGTTGATTTTGTATACTACAACTTTACTGAATTTATTTATTATTTCTAGTAGTTTTTGGTCAAGTCTTTAGGGTTCTCACTCTATATAAGTATATATAGAAAGAACCCTAAAGAGAGAGAGATCATATATATCTATATGATCATATATATAGATGTATACATATGTATGTGAGATCACATTTTCTACAAACAGAAACAATCTGACTTCCTTCTTTCCAGTTTGGATCCCTCTTATTTATTTCTTTTGTCTAATTGCTCTGACTCTGACCTCCAGTACTATGCTAAGTAGAAGTGGTAGAAGTTGACATCCTTGTCTTCCTCCATATCATAGAGGAAAAGCATTTAACTATTCACCATAAATAAGATGTTAGCTGTGGGTTTGTCACATATGGCCTTTACTGCGTTGAGGTACACTCCTATACCTACTTTCTTGACAGTTTTTATCATAAAGGAATGTTGACCTTTGTCAAGTGTTCTTTTTGCATCTGTTGAAATGATCACATGGTTTTTGTTTTTCTTTCTATTGTGGTGGTGTATCATATTTACTGATTTGTGCATGTTAAGCCATCCTTTCATCCCTGGGATGAATCCCACTTGATTATAGTGAATACTCTTTTTAGTGTGCTGTCGAAGTCAGTTCACTTGTATCTTGTTGAGAATTTTTGTATCTATGTTCTCCAGGAATATTGGCCTGTTATTTTCATTTTGTGCGTGTCTTTGTCTGGTTTTAGAATCAGGATATTGCGAGCCTCATAAGATGAGTATGGAAGTATTCCTTCCTCATTACTTTTGTGGAAAAGTTTGTGGAGAATTGGTAGTTATTCTTTAACTGTTTGGTAGAATTCAGCAGTGAAGACATCAGGTCCTGGGTGTTGGTTGTTGTTGTTGTTGTTTTGATGGAAGATGTTTTATTATTGATTCAATTTCCAAACTCATTATTGATGTGTTCAGATGTTATATTTCCTCACAATTTAATCTTGGTAGTTGTATGTGTGCAGAAATTTATTCACTTTATTCTACATTATCAAATTTGTTGGCATATAGTTATGAGTAATGTCTTACAATCCCTTCTATTTCTGTGGTGTATCAGTTGTAATGTCTCCTTTTTCATCTTTTATTTATTTGAATTTTCTCTCCTTTTGTCTTAGTTTAGCTAAAGGTTTGTCAGTTTTACCTTTACACTTTGTCTTATTTATCTTTTGAAATATTTTTTAGTGTCTGTTTCATTTATATCTGCTGTGAGCTTTATTATTTCCTTCCTTCTACCAATTTTGGGTTTAGTTTGTTTTTGATGTTCTAGTTACTTGAAGTGTATAATTTTGCTTTGTGATTTGAAAATCTTTCTTCTTTTTTGGTGTAGGCTTTTATTGCTATAAATTTCCCTCTTAGAACTGCTTTTGCTACGTTCCATAGGTTTGGGTATGTTGGATTTTCATTCTTACTTGTCTCAGTGACTTTTGAAATTGTCCTATTAATGTCTTAATGAGACCTATTGATTTCTTGGGTGCATGCTATTTAATTTCCATGTTTTTATAAAATTTCCAAGGGCTTTCCTGTTGTTGATTTCTGGCTTTATATCACTGTAATCAGAAAAGATACTTCATATGATATCTGTCTTCTTAAGTTTGTTAAGACTTATTATGTGTCATAATGTATGATTGGTCCTAGAGAATGTTTGGTGTACAGTTGAGAATAATTTGTATTCTGCAGCTGTTGGATGATGTATTAGGCTGTTTTCATACTGCTGATAAAGACATACCCGAGACTGGGTAATTTACAGAGAAAAAGAGGTTTAGTGGACTCATAGTTCCACGTGGCTGGGGAGGTCTCCCAATCACGATGGAAGGCGAAAGACACATCTTACATGGTAGCAAACAAAATAGAATTGAGAACCAAGTGAAAGGGTTCCACATTATAAAACCATCAGATCTTGTTAGACGTATTCACTACCACAAGAACAGTATGAGGGAAACCACCCCCATGATTCAATTATCTCCCACTGGTTCCCTCCCACAACATGTATGAATTATGGGAGCTATAATAAAGATGAGATTTCGGTGGGGATATACAGCCAAACCATATCAGGTGAGATCTTCTTTACCTGCTAGGTCCATTTGGTCTATGGTATTGTTTGAGTCTGTCATTTTTTGGTTGATTTTCTCTTCATATAATCTGTCCGTTTTTAAAGTGGAGTGTTGAAATTTCCTACTAATATTATATTGCAGTCTATCTCTACCTTTAAATCTAATATTTGCTTTACATATCTGGTTGTTCTGGTGTTGGGTACATATATAGTTACACCTAAGTAACATATATGTTATGTCCTCTTATTGAATTGGGCCTTTTATCATTTCATTATACAGTGACATTCTTTTTTTATATAGTTTTTTTATTTAAAGCCTTTTAAAATATGACATGACTGTGGCTACTCCTGCTTGCTTTTCATTTGTTTGCATAAAATATATTTTTCCATCTCTTCACTTTCAGTCTATTTGTCTTTAATAGTGAGGTAAGTATCATGTAGGCAGCACATAGGTGGGTTTTGCTATCTGAATCCATTCATCCACTTTATATCTTTTAAGTAGAGTTTAATCCACTTCTATTCAAGTTTATTATTGATAAATTAGGACTTCCTTCTACCATTTCATTAGTTGTTTTTTAGATTACTTGTTCACTTCTTCCTTTCTTATTGTTCATCTCTCTAGTTTGGTGGTTTTCTGTGGTGCTAAGCTTTGTTTCTTTTCCCTTTTTTGGTGTGTGTGTGTGTATCTGCTGTAATTTATTTCTTTCGGGTAGGTGAAACTAACATACAGAGTCCTGTATTTGTAACAGACTATTTTACACTGATAACAACTTAACATCTGTCACATAAAAATACTCTTGACTTCTCCCCCTCACACACACAATTTATATTTTTGTTACCTTACATTGCATCTTTATGAATGGTAGACTCAATGGAACATAAGATCTATGTCACAACTAAATCAATTATTTAATGGCAGCATTAAAGCAGCCCAAAGAATGTGAAAAACTGGTGTGGGTGTATTTAACTTTTTAAAAACTATGTTTCATAATGTTTTCATTAAAAAGTCTTTATCAGTTTGCTAATGCCTAATTTTTACAATCAGCCACCATAGATTTTACAGGATAAATATATTATTTCAGTGATAATTGAAGCAGAATTTTTGTTGCTCTTCTTACCCTTAGAGATTGTGTATTATCCTCAGACGTAATTCTTTGATTTTTTTTCTTTTCATGTTGTTACACATAGTTACCAACAATCAACGTGAGAATAACCTTTGAATATTTTCAAGCATTAAGATTTGTTTATACAGCTGCACAATTAGACAACCAACACTCTTGGGTCTTTACCTCTCAGCATACACCTGATTATTAACTTAAAGGTATGATGGGAAAAGTATCAATTTTTCTTGGTCACCTAGATTTAGAAATATGTAATAACTATAAGCTTGGGTCTGCTTCTTCAGAAGCCTAGGAAGTGGAGTGATGGTTCTCTGAAGAGGCTGGAAACAAAGTATGTGTTTCCAGAAGGCTTAATAGAATATGTTGAGACATAGGCCATTAACACAAAAGTGAAAGAAATGCAAAAAATGTATGAAAGTAAGGATTTGAGACGGGAAATTTTATTTTTCAGTCTAAGATTCCTATGAATTATATGAAAGTAAATGTCCTATCCCTAAAATTAGCCAAAGGAAGCACTTTACTTATCAATATGATATGACTTTTCATACTCTTATCTAAAGATATCCTAAACTAAGATCCAGTTTTCTAAGAAAAGACCTTTTACTCATGCTTTAAAGCATGTTAGATGATTCCTACCACATCACATCATGTTGTTTACATGTATGATTTAAACTGCATTTATTCTTCAACTCACTGGTTCCTTAGGCTTCTTATCTTTCCTTGCACGCTTAGATAATTTTATGTAAAATTGATTTTTAGAAGTTTAGTTGGTGGGCGTAGTGGCTGTCACCTGTAAACCCAGTACTTTGGGAATTCAAGGCAGGTGGATTTCTTGAGTCTTGGAGTTTGAGGCCTGCCTGGGAAAGATGACAAACCCCATTTTTACAAAAATAAAAATATTAGCTGGATATGGCGGCACATGCCTGTGGTCCCAGCTACCCCAAGGCTGAGGTGGGTGGATGGCTTGAGTCCAAGAGGCAGAGGTGTGAGCCAAGATCATGCCCTGCTCTTCACCCTGGGCAATGAAGCCAGACCCTGTTTCAAAAAAAAAATCTAGTGAGATTTGATTTCTATTTCTATGTGATTCAAAATTAGGAGAACTTCAAGGCTAATGACTATTAAAAAATGGCCATTGCTACTTGCATATTCTATGAAGCCAGCATACACAGCAATGTGCTACCTAAAAACCAAGCTATTTAATATGTAGTTTAGATTTCAGAATTGATTGTCTTTGAGGTTTCATTATTGCAGAGATCAATTGCCAGACCAAACATAGACTAATTCTGTATTTGGTCTTTTTATCATATGAAACATCCCAGCCTGGGGTATAAATTAAGAGCAAATACGGATGTTTATACCGATAGCGGTGTAGATATTTCAATGTTTATACAGTTAGCGGTGTAGATATTTCCATGTCTATACAGATAGCGGTGTGGACATTTCCATGTTTATACAGATAGTGGTGTAGATATTTCCATGTTTATAGAGATAGCGGTATAGATATTTCCATGATTATATGTATAGCGGTGCAGATATTTCCATGTATATACAGATAGCGGTGTAGATATTTCCATGTTTATACAGATGGCAGTGTAGATATTTCCATGTTTATAGAGATGGCGGTGTAGATATTTCCATGTTCATACAGATGGCGGTGTAGGCTTTTCCATGTTCATACAGACGGCGGTGAAGATATTTGCATGTTCATACAGATGTATGTGTACATATTTCCATGATCATACAGATGGCGTTGTAGATATTTCCATGTTCATACAGATTTTGGGGTAGATATTTCCAAGTTCGAGCAGATGGCGGTGCAGATATTTCCATGTTTATAGAGATTGCGGTGAAGATATTTCCATGTTTATACAGATGGCGGTGTAGGTATTCCCATTTTTATTCAGATAGCGGTGTAAATATTTCCATTTTATACGGATAGCGGTGTAGATATTTCCATGTTCATACAGATGGCGGTGAAGATATTTCCATCTTTATAGAGATAGCGGTGTAGATATTTCCATGTTTATACAGATGGCGGTGTAGATATTTCCATGTTTATAGAGATAACGGTGTAGATTTTTCCATGTTTATAAACATAGCGTTGTAGATATTTCCATGTTTATAGAGACAGCGGTGTAGACATTTCCATGTTAATAGAGATAGCATTGTAGATATTTCCACGTTTCTACAGATAGCGGTGTAGATATTTCAATGTTTATACAGATAGTAGTGTAGATATCTCCATGTTTATAGAGATAGCGGTGTAGACACTTCCCTGTTTTACAGATAGCAGTGTAGATATTTCCATGTTTATACAGATAGCGGTGTAGATAATTCCATGTTAATACAGGTAGCAGTGTAGATATTTCCAAGTTTATACAGATAACGGTGTAGATATTTCCATGTTCATACAGGTGCCGGTGTAGGTATATCCATGTTCATACAGATGGCGGTGAAGATATTTCCATGTTCATACAGATGGCGGTATAGATATTTCCAAGTTCATACAAATGGCGGTGTAGATATTTCCATGTTCATAGAGATGGCGGTGTAGATATTTCCATGTTCATACAAATGGCGGTGTAGATATTTACATGTACATAGAGATGGCGGTGTAGATATTTCCATGTTTATACAGATAGCAGTGTAGTTATTTCCATGTTTATAGAGATAGCATTGTAGATATTTCCACTGATATACAGATAGCTGTGTAGATATTTGCATGTTCATACAGATAGCGGTGTAGATATTTCCATGTTCATACAGATAGCGGTGTAGATATTTCCATGTTCATACAGATAGCTGTGGAGATATTTCCATGTTCATACAGATAGCGGTGTAGATATTTCCATGTTCATTCAGATAGCGGTGCAGATATTTCCATGTTCATACAGATTGCGGTGTAGATATTTCCATGTTCATACAGATAGCGGTGCAGATATTTCCATGTTCATACAGTTAGCGGTGTAGATATTTCCATGTTCATACAGATGGTGGTGTAGATATTTCCATGTTCGTACAGATGGCGTTGTACATATTTCCATGTCAATACAGATGGTGGTGTAGATATTTCGAAGTTTATAGAGATAGCGCTGTAATTATTTCCATATTTATAGAGAAATATGTGTAGATATTTCCATGTATATGCAGATAACAGTGTAGATATTTCCATGTTCATGCAGATAGCGGTGTAGATATTTCCATGTATATGCAGATAACAGTGTAGATATTTCCATGTTCTTGCAGATAGCGGTGTAGATATTTCCATGTTCATCCAGAGGCCGGTGTAGAAATATCCATGTTCATACAGATGGCGTTGAAGATATTTCCATGTTCATACAGATGGCGGTGTAGATATTTCCATGTTCATACAAATGGCGGTGTAGATATTTCCAAGTTCATAGAGATGGCGTTGTAGATATTTCCATGTTCATACAAATGGCGGTGTAGATATTTACATGTAAATAGATATGGCGGTGTAGATATTTCCATGTTTATACAGATAGCAGTGTAGTTATTTCCATGTTCTTAGAGATAGTATTGTAGATATTTCCATTGACATACAGATAGCTGTGTAGATATTTGCATGTTCATACAGATAGCGGTGTAGATATTTCAATGTTCGTACAGATAGCGGTGTAGATATTTCCATGTTCATACAGATAGCGGTGTAGATATTTCCATGTTCATACAGTTAGCGGAGTAGATATTTCCATGTTCATACAGATAGCGGTGTAGATATTTCCATGTTCATACAGATGGCCGTGTAGATATTTCCATGTTCGTACAGATGGCGGTGTAGATATTTCCATGTTCATAGAGATGGCGGTGTGGATATTTCCATGTTTATGCAGATAGCGGTATAGATATTTCCATGTTTATACAGATGGCGGTGTAGATATTTCCATGTTTATAGAGATGGCGGTCTAGATATTTCCATGTTTATAGAGATAGTGGTGTAGATATTTCCAAGTTTATAGAGACAGCGTTGTAAATATTTCCATGTTTATACAGATAGCGGTGAAGATATTTCCATGTTTATACAGATAGCGGTGTAGATATTTCCATGTTTATACAGATAGCGGTGAAGATATTTCCATGTTTATACAGATAGCGGTGTAGATATTTCCATGTTTATACAGACAGCAGTGTAGATATTTCCATGTTTATAGAGATAGTGGTGTAGGTAATTCCAATTTTATACAGATAGCATTGTAGGTATTTCCAAATTCATACAGATAGCGGTGTAGATATTTCCACATTTATAGAGATGGCGGTGTAGATATTTCCATGTTCATACAAATGGCGGTGTGCATATTTCCATGTTTATAGAGATGGCGGTGTAGATATTTTCATGTTTACACAGATGGAGGTGTAGATATTTCCGTGTTTACACAGATAGCGGTGTAGACATCTCCATGTTTACACAGATAGCGGTGTGGATATTTCCATGTTTATGCAGATAGCGGTGTTGTTATTTCCATGTTTATACCGATAGCGGTGCGGATATTTCCATGTTTGTACAGATAGTTGGGCAGATATTTCCATGTTTATACAGATAGCGGTGTAGATATTTCCATCTTAATACAGATGGTGGTGTAGATATGTCCATGTTCGTACAGATGGCGTTGTACATATTTCCATGTTAATACAGATGGTGGTGTAGATATTTCGAAGTTTATAGAGATAGCGCTGTAGTTATTTCCATATTTATAGAGAAATCTGTGTAGGTATTTCCATGTATATGCAGAAAACAGTGTAGATATTTCCATGTTCATGCACATAGCGGTGTAGATATTTCCATGTATATGCAGATAACAGTGTAGATATTTCCATGTTCATGCAGATAGCGGTGTAGATATTTCCATGTATATGCAGATAACAGTGTAGATATTTCCATGTTCATGCAGATAGCGGTGTAGATATTTCCATGTTCATCCAGATGCCGGTGTAGAAATATCCATGTTCATACAGATGGCGTTGAAGATATTTCCATGTTCATACAGATGGCGGTGTAGATATTTCCATGTTCATACAAATGGCGGTGTAGATATTTCCATGTTCATAGAGATGGCGTTGTAGATATTTCCATGTTCATACAAATGGCGGTGTAGATATTTACATGTAAATAGATATGGCGGTGTAGATATTTCCATGTTTATACAGATAGCAGTGTAGTTATTTCCATGTTTTTAGAGATAGTATTGTAGATATTTCCATTGACATACAGATAGCTGTGTAAATATTTGCATGTTCATACAGATAGCGGTGTAGATATTTCCATGTTCGTACAGATAGCGGTGTAGATATTTCCATGTTCATACAGATAGCGGTGTAGATATTTTCATGTTCATACAGTTAGCGGAATAGATATTTCCATGTTCATACAGATAGCGGTGTAGATATTTCCATGTTCATACAGTTAGCGGTGTAGATATTTCCATGTTCATACAGATGGCCGTGTAGATATTTCCATGTTCGTACAGATGGCGGTGTAGATATTTCCATGTTCATAGAGATGGCGGTGTGGATATTTCCATGTTTATACAGATGGCGGTGTAGATATTTCCATGTTTATAGAGATGGCGGTCTAGATATTTCCATGTTTATAGAGATAGTGGTGTAGTTATTTCCAAGTTTATAGAGACTGCGTTGTAAATATTTCCATGTTTATACAGATAGCGGTGAAGATATTTCCATGTTTATACAGATAGCGGTGTAGATATTTCCATGTTTATACAGATAGCGGTGAAGATATTTCCATGTTTATACAGATAGCGGTGTAGATATTTCCATGTTTATACAGACAGCAGTGTAGATATTTCCATGTTTATAGAGATAGTGGTGTAGGTAATTCCAATTTTATACAGATAGCATTGTTGATATTTCCAAATTCATACAGATAGCGGTGGAGATATTTCCACGTTTATAGAGATGGCGGTGTAGATATTTCCATGTTCATACAGATGGCGGTGTGCATATTTCCATGTTTATAGAGATGGCGGTGTAGATATTTTCATGTTTACACAGATGGAGGTGTAGATATTTCCGTGTTTACACAGATAGCGGTGTAGACATCTCCATGTTTACACAGATAGCGGTGTGGATATTTCCATGTTTATGCAGATAGCGGTGTAGTTATTTCCATGTTTATACCGATAGCGGTGCGGATATTTCCATGTTTGTACAGATAGTTGGGCAGATATTTCCATGTTTATACAGATAGCGGTGTAGATATTTCCATCTTAATACAGATGGTGGTGTAGATATGTCCATGTTCGTACAGATGGCGTTGTACATATTTCCATGTTAATACAGATGGTGGTGTAGATATTTCGAAGTTTATAGAGATAGCGCTGTAGTTATTTCCATATTTATAGAGAAATCTGTGTAGGTATTTCCATGTATATGCAGAAAACAGTGTTGATATTTCCATGTTCATGCACATAGCGGTGTAGATATTTCCATGTTCATCCAGGTGCCGGTGTAGGTATATCCATGTTCATACAGATGGCGGTGAAGATATTTCCATGTTCATACAGATGGCGGTATAGATATTTCCAAGTTCATACAGATGGCGGTGTAGATATTTCCATGTTCATAGAGATGGCGGTGTAGATATTTCCATGTTCATACAAATGGCGGTGTAGATATTTACATGTACATAGAGATGGCGGTGTAGATATTTCCATGTTTATACAGATAGCAGTGTAGTTATTTCCATGTTTATAGAGATAGCATTGTAGATATTTCCACTGATATACAGATAGCTGTGTAGATATTTGCATGTTCATACAGATAGCGGTGTAGATATTTCCATGTTCGTACAGATAGCGGTGTAGATATTTCCATGTTCATACAGATAGCGGTGTAGATATTTCCATGTTCATACAGTTAGCGGAGTAGATATTTCCATGTTCATACAGATAGCGGTTTAGATATTTCCATGTTCATACGGTTAGCGGTGTAGATATTTCCATGTTCATACAGATGGCCGTGTAGATATTTCCATGTTCGTACAGATGGCGGTGTAGATATTTCCATGTTCATAGAGATGGCGGTGTGGATATTTCCATGTTTATGCAGATAGCGGTATAGATATTTCCATGTTTATACAGATGGCGGTGTAGATATTTCCATGTTTATAGAGATGGCGGTCTAGATATTTCCATGTTTATAGAGATAGTGGTGTAGTTATTTCCAAGTTTATAGAGACAGCGTTGTAAATATTTCCATGTTTATACAGATAGCGGTGAAGATATTTCCATGTTTATACAGATAGCGGTGTAGATATTTCCATGTTTATACAGATAGCGGTGAAGATATTTCCATGTTTATACAGATAGCGGTGTAGATATTTCCATGTTTATACAGACAGCAGTGTAGATATTTCCATGTTTATAGAGATAGTGGTGTAGGTAATTCCAATTTTATACAGATAGCATTGTAGATATTTCCAAATTCATACAGATAGCGGTGTAGATATTTCCACGTTTATAGAGATGGCGGCGTAGATATTTCCATGTTCATACAGATGGCGGTGTGCATATTTCCATGTTTATGGAGATGGCGGTGTAGATATTTTCATGTTTACACAGATGGAGGTGTAGGTATTTCCGTGTTTACACAGATAGCGGTGTAGACATCTCCATGTTTACACAGATAGCGGTGTGGATATTTCCATGTTTATGCAGATAGCGGTGTAGTTATTTCCATGTTTATACCGATAGCGGTGCGGATATTTCCATGTTTGTACAGATAGTTGGGCAGATATTTCCATGTTTATACAGATAGCGGTGTAGATATTTCCATCTTAATACAGATGGTGGTGTAGATATGTCCATGTTCGTACAGATGGCGTTGTACATATTTCCATGTTAATACAGATGGTGGTGTAGATATTTCGAAGTTTATAGAGATAGCGCTGTAGTTATTTCCATATTTATAGAGAAATCTGTGTAGGTATTTCCATGTATATGCAGAAAACAGTGTTGATATTTCCATGTTCATGCACATAGCGGTGTAGATATTTCCATGTTCATCCAGGTGCCGGTGTAGGTATATCCATGTTCATACAGATGGCGGTGAAGGTATTTCCATGTTCATACAGATGGCGGTATAGATATTTCCAAGTTCATACAAATGGCGGTGTAGATATTTCCATGTTCATAGAGATGGCGGTGTAGATATTTCCATGTTCATACAAATGGCAGTGTAGATATTTACATGTACATAGAGATGGCGGTGTAGATATTTCCATGTTTATACAGATAGCAGTGTAGTTATTTCCATGTTTATAGAGATAGCATTGTAGATATTTCCACTGATATACAGATAGCTGTGTAGATATTTGCATGTTCATACAGATAGCGGTGTAGATATTTGCATGTTCATACAGATAGCGGTGTAGATATTTCCATGTTCATACAGATAGCTGTGGAGATATTTCCATGTTCATACAGATAGCGGTGTAGATATTTCCATGTTCATTCAGATAGCGGTGCAGATATTTCCATGTTCATACAGATTGCGGTGTAGATATTTCCATGTTCATACAGATAGCGGTGCAGATATTTCCATGTTCATACAGTTAGCGGTGTAGATATTTCCATGTTCATACAGATGGTGGCGTAGATATGTCCATGTTCGTACAGATGGCGTTGTACATATTTCCATGTCAATACAGATGGTGGTGTAGATATTTCGAAGTTTATAGAGATAGCGCTGTAGTTATTTCCATATTTATAGAGAAATATGTGTAGATATTTCCATGTATATGCAGATAACAGTGTAGATATTTCCATGTTCATGCAGATAGCGGTGTAGATATTTCCATGTATATGCAGATAACAGTGTAGATATTTCCATGTTCATGCAGATAGCGGTGTAGATATTTCCATGTTCATCCAGAGGCCGGTGTAGAAATATCCATGTTCATACAGATGGCGTTGAAGATATTTCCATGTTCATACAGATGGCGGTGTAGATATTTCCATGTTCATACAAATGGCGGTGTAGATATTTCCAAGTTCATAGAGATGGCGTTGTAGATATTTCCATGTTCATACAAATGGCGGTGTAGATATTTACATGTAAATAGATATGGCGGTGTAGATATTTCCATGTTTATACAGATAGCAGTGTAGTTATTTCCATGTTTTTAGAGATAGTATTGTAGATATTTCCATTGACATACAGATAGCTGTGTAGATATTTGCATGTTCATACAGATAGCGGTGTAGATATTTCCATGTTCGTACAGATAGCGGTGTAGATATTTCCATGTTCATACAGATAGCGGTGTAGATATTTCCATGTTCATACAGTTAGCGGAGTAGATATTTCCATGTTCATACAGATAGCGGTGTAGATATCTCCATGTTCATACAGTTAGCGGTGTAGATATTTCCATGTTCATACAGATGGCCGTGTAGATATTTCCATGTTCGTACAGATGGCGGTGTAGATATTTCCATGTTCATAGAGATGGCGGTGTGGATATTTCCATGTTTATACAGATGGCGGTGTAGATATTTCCATGTTTATAGAGATGGCGGTCTAGATATTTCCATGTTTATAGAGATAGTGGTGTAGTTATTTCCAAGTTTATAGAGACAGCGTTGTAAATATTTCCATGTTTATACAGATAGCGGTGAAGATATTTCCATGTTTATACAGATAGCGGTGTAGATATTTCCATGTTTATACAGATAGCGGTGAAGATATTTCCATGTTTATACAGATAGCGGTGTAGATATTTCCATGTTTATACAGACAGCAGTGTAGATATTTCCATGTTTATAGAGATAGTGGTGTAGGTAATTCCAATTTTATACAGATAGCATTGTAGGTATTTCCAAATTCATACAGATAGCGGTGTAGATATTTCCACGTTTATAGAGATGGCGGTGTAGATATTTCCATGTTCATACAGATGGCGGTGTGCATATTTCCATGTTTATAGAGATGGCGGTGTAGATATTTTCATGTTTACACAGATGGAGGTGTAGATATTTCCGTGTTTACACAGATAGCGGTGTAGACATCTCCATGTTTACACAGATAGCGGTGTGGATATTTCCATGTTTATGCAGATAGCGGTGTAGTTATTTCCATGTTTATACCGATAGCGGTGCGGATATTTCCATGTTTGTACAGATAGTTGGGCAGATATTTCCATGTTTATACAGATAGCGGTGTAGATATTTCCATCTTAATACAGATGGCGGTGTAGATATGTCCATGTTCGTACAGATGGCGTTGTACATATTTCCATGTTAATACAGATGGTGGTCTAGATATTTCGAAGTTTATAGAGATAGCGCTGTAGTTATTTCCATATTTATAGAGAAATCTGTGTAGGTATTTCCATGTATATGCAGAAAACAATGTAGATATTTCCATGTTCATGCAGAATGCGGTGTAGATATTTACATGTTCATCCAGATGCCGGTGTAGATATATCCATGTTTATACAGATGGCCGTGAAGATATTTCCATGTTCATACACATGGCGGTGTAGATATTTCCATGTTCATTCAAAAGGCGGTGTAGATATTTCCTTGTTCATATAGATGGCGGTGTAGATATTTCCATGTTCATACAAATGGCGGTGTAGATATTTCCATGTTCATAGAGATGGCGGTGTAGATATTTCCATGTTTATACAGATAGCAGTGAAGTTATTTCCATGTTTATAGAGATAGCAGTGTAGACATTTGCATTGATATACAGATAGCTGTGTAGATATTTGCATGGGCATACACATAGCGGTGTAGATATTTCCATGCTCATACAGATAGCAGTGTAGATATTTCCATGTTCATACAGATAGCGGTGTAGATATTTCCATGTTCATACAGATAGCGGTGTAGATATATCCATGTTCATACAGATATCGGTGTAGATATTTCCATGTTCATACAGTTAGCGGTGTAGATATTTCCATGTTCATACAGATGGCGGTGTAGATATTTACATGTTCATACAGATGGCGGTGTAGATATTTCCATGTTCATACAGATGGCGGTGTAGATATTTCCATGTTCATACAGATAGCGGTGTAGATATTTCCATGTTCATTCAGTTAGCGGTGTAGATATTTCCATGTTCATACAGATGGCGTCGCAGATATTTCCATGTTCATACAGATGGCGGTGTAGATATTTCCATGTTCGTACGGATGGCAGTGTAGATATTTCCATGTTCATACAGGTGGCGGTGTAGATATTTCCATGTTTATACAGATAGCAGTGTAGTTATTTCCATGTTTATAGAGATAGCAGTGTAGATATTTCCATTGGTATACAGATAGCTGTGTAGATATTTGCATGTTCATACAGATAGCGGTGTAGATATTTCCATGTTCGTACAGATAACGGTGTAGATATTTCCATGTTCATACAGATAGCGGTGTAGATATTTCCATGTTCATACAGATAACGGTGTAGATATTTCCATGTTCATACAGATAGCAGTGTAGATATTTCCATGTTCATACAGTTAGCGGTGTAGATATTTCCATGTTCATACAGATGGCGGTGTAGATATTTCCATGTTCATACAGATCTCGGTATAGATATTTCCATGTTCGTACAGATGGCGGTGTAGGTATTTCCATGTTCATAGAGATGGCGGTGTAGGTATTTCCATATTTATGCAGATAGCGGTATAGATATTTGCATGTTTATACAGATGGTGGTGTAGATATTTCCATGTTTATAGAGATGGCGGTCTAGATATTTCCATGTTTCCAGAGATAGTGGTGTAGTTATTTCCAAGTTTATAGAGACAGCGTTGTAGATATTTCCATTTTATACAGATAGCGGTGAAGATATTTCCATGTTTATACAGATAGCGGTGTAGATATTTCCATGTTTATACAGATAGCAGTGTAGATATTTCCATGTTTATATAGATAGTGGTGTAGATAATTTCAATTTTATACAGAGAGCAGTGTAGATATTTCCAAGTTCATACAGATAGCGGTGTAGATATTTCCACGTTTATAGAGGTGGTGGTGTAGGTATTTCCATGTTCATACAGATGGCGGTGTAGATATTTCCATGTTTATAGGGATGGCGGTGTAGATATTTTCATGTTCATAGAGATGGCGGTGTAGATATTTCCATGTTCATACAAATGGCGGTGTAGATATTTCCATGTTCATAGAGATTGCGGTGTAGATATTTCTATGTTTATACAGATAGCAGTTTAGTTATTTCCATGTTTATAGAGATAGCAGTGTAGATGTTTCCATTGATATACAGATAGCTGTGTAGATATTTGCATGTTCATACAGATAGCGGTGTAGATATTTCCATGCTTATACAGATAGCAGTGTAGTTATTTCCATGTTAATACAGATAGCGGTGTAGATATTTCCATGTTCATACAGATAGTGGTGTAGATATTTCCATGTTCATACAGATAGCGGTGTAGATATTTCCATGTTTATACAGATGGTGGACTAGATATTTCCATGTTTACAGAGATAGTGTTGTAGTTATTTCCAAGTTTATAGAGACAGCGTTGTAGATATTTCCATGTTTATACAGATAGCGGTGAAGGTATTTCCATGTTTATACAGATAGCGGTGTAGATATTTCCATGTTTATAGAGATAGCAGTGTAGATATTTCCATGTTTATAGAGATAGTGGTGTAGAGAATTTCAATTTTATGCAGAGAGTAGTGTAGATATTTCCATGTTCGTACGGATGGCAGTGTAGATATTTCCATGTTCATACAGGTGGCGGTGTAGATATTTCCTTGTTTATACAGATAGCGGTGTAGTTATTTCCATGTTTATAGAGATAGCAGTGTAGATATTTCCATTGATATACAGATAGCTGTGTAGATATTTGCATGTTCATACAGATAGTGGTGTAGATATTTCCATGTTCGTACAGATAGCGGTGTAGATATTTCCATGTTAATACAGATGGTGGTGTAGATATTTCCACGTTTATAGAGATGGCGGTGCAGATATTTCCATGTTCATACAGATGGCGGAGTAAATATTTCCATGTTCATACAAATCGCGGTGTAGATATTTCCATGTTCATAGAGATGGCGGTGTAGATATTTCCGTGTTCATACAAATGGCGGTGTAGATATTTCCATGTTCATAGAGATGGCGGTGTAGATATTTCCATGTTTATACAGATAGCAGTGTAGTTATTTCCATGTTTATAGAGATAGCAGTGTAGATGTTTACATTGATATACAGATAGCTGTGTAGATATTTGCATGTTCATACAGATAGCGGTGTAGATATTTCCATGTTCATACAGATAGCGGTGTAGATATTTCCATGTTCATACAGATAGCGGTGTAGATATTTCCAAGTTCATACAGATAGCGGTGTAGATATTTCCATGTTCATACAGATGGCAGTGTAGATATTTCCATGTTCATATAGATGGCGGTGTAGATATTTCCATGTTCATACAGATGGCCGTGTAGATATTTCGAAGTTTATAGAGATAGCGCTGTAGTTATTTCCATATTTATAGAGAAATCTGTGTAGATATTTCCATGTATATTCAGATAGCTGTGTAGATATTTCCATGTTCATGCAGATAGCGGTGTAGATATTTCCATGTTCATCCAGATGTCGGTGTACATATATCCATGTTCATACTGATGGCGGTGAAGATAATTCCATGTTCATACAGATGGCGGTGTAGATAGTTCCATTTTCATACAAATGGCGGTGTAGATATTTCCATGTTCATAGAGATGGCGGTGTAGATATTTCCATGTTCATACAAATGGCGGTGTAGATATTTCCATGTTCATAGAGATGGCGGTGTAGATATTTCCATGTTTATACAGATAGCAGTGTAGTTATTTCCATGTTTATAGAGAGTGCAGTGTAGATATTTCCATTGATATACAGGTAGCTTTTTAGATATTTGCATGTTCATACAGATAGCGGTGTAGATATTTCCATGTTCGTACGGATGGCAGTGTAGATATTTCCATGTTCATACAGGTGGCGGTGTAGATATTTCCATGTTTATACAGATAGCAGTGTAGTTATTTCCACGTTTATAGAGATAGCAGTGTAGATATTTCCATTGATATACAGATAGCTGTGTAGATATTTGCATGTTCATACAGATAACGGTGTAGATATTTCCATGTTCGTACAGATAGCGGTGTAGGTATTTCCATGTTCATACAGATAGCGGTGTAGATATTTCCATGTTCATACAGAGAACGGTGTAGATATTTCCATGTTCATACAGATAGCGGTGTAGATATTTCCATGTTCATACTGTTAGCGGTGTAGATATTTCCATGTTCATACAGATGGCGGTGTAGATATTTCCGTATTCCTACAGATGGACGTATAGATATTTCCATGTTCGTACAGATGGCGGTGTAGATATTTCCATGTTCATTGAGATGGCGGTGTAGGTATTTCCATGTTTATGCAGATAGCGGTATAGATATTTCCATGTTAATACAGATGGTGGTGTAGATATTTCCATATTTATAGAGATGGCGGTCTAGATATTTCCATTTTTACTGAGATAGTGGTGTAGTTATTTCCAAGTTTATAGAGACAGCGTTGTAGATATTTCCATGTTTATACAGATAGCGGTGAAGATATTTCCATGTTTATACAGATAGCGGTGTAGATATTTCCATGTTTATACAGATAGCAGTGAAGATATTTCCATGTTTATAGAGATAGTGGTGTAGATAATATCAATTTTATACCGAGAGCAGTGTAGATATTTCCAAGTTCATACAGATAGCGGTGTAGATATTTCCACGTTTATAGAGATGGCGGTGCAGATATTTCCATGTTCATACAGATGGCGGTGTAAATATTTCCATGTTCATACAGATGGCGGTGTAGATATTTCCATGTTTATAGAGATGGCGGTGTAGATATTTTCTTGTTTATAGGGATGGCGGTGTAGATATTTTCATGTTTACACAGATGGCGGTGTAGATATTTCCATGTTTACACAGATAGCGGTGCGGATATTTCCATGTTTATGCAGTTGGCAGTGTTGATATTTCCATGTTTATACAGATAGCGGTGCGAATATTTCCATGTTTATACAGATAGTTAGGCAGATATTTCCATGTTTATACAGATAGCGGTGTAGATATTTCCATCTTAATACAGATGGCGGTGTAGATATGTCCATATTCGTACAGACGGCGGTGTAGATATTTCCATGTTCATACAGATGGCGGTGTAGATATTTCGAAGTTTATAGAGATTGCGCTGTAGTTATTTCCATATTTATAGAGAAATCTGTGTAGATATTTCCATGTATATTCAGATAGCTGTGTAGATATTTCCATGTTCATGCAGATAGCGGTGAAGATATTTCCATGTTCATCCAGATGCCGGTGTACATATATCCAAGTTCATACAGATGGCGGTGAAGATATTTCCATGTTCATACAGATGGCGGTGTAGATATTTCCATGTTCATACAAATGGCGGTGTAGATATTTCCATGTTCATAGAGATGGCGGTGTAGATATTTCCAGGTTCATACAAATGGCGGTGTAGATATTTCCATGTTCATAGAGATGGCGGTGTAGATATTTCCAGGTTCATACAAATGGCGGTGTAGATATTTCCACGTTCATAGAGATGGCGGTGTAGATATTTCCATGTTTATACAGATAGCAGCGTAGTAATTTCCATGTTTATAGAGATAGCAGTGTGGATATTTCCATTGATATACAGATAGCTGTGTAGATATTTGCATGTTCATTCAGATAGCGGTGTAGGTATATCCATGTTCATACAGATAGCGGTGTAGATATTTCCATGTTCATACGGATAGCGGTGTAGATATTTCCATGTTCATAGAGATAACGGTGTAGATATTTCCATGTTCATACAGATAGCGGTGTAGATATTTCCATGTTCATACAGATAGCAGTGTAGATATTTCCATGTTCATACAGATAGCGGTGTAGATATTTCCATGTTCATACAGTTAGCGATGTAGATATTTCCATGTTCATACAGATGGCGGTGTAGATATTTCCATGTTCATACCAATAGCGGTGTAGATATTTCCATGTTCATACAGTTAGTGGTGTAGATATTTCCATGTTCATACTGATACCGGTGTAGATATTTCCAAGTTCATACAGATAGCGGTGTAGATATTTCCATGTTCATACCAATAGCGGTGTAGATATTTCCATGTTCATACAGTTAGCGGTGTAGATATTTCCATGTCCATACAGATGGCGGTGTAGATACTTACATGTTCATACAGATGGCGGTGTAGATATTTCCATGTTCGTACAGATGGCGGTGTAGATATTTCCATGTTGAGACAGATAGCGGTGTACATATTTCCATGTTCATACAGAAACCCGTTTAGATATTTCCATGTTCATATAGATAGCGGTGTAGATATTTCCATGTTTATGCAGATAGCGGTGTAGATATTTCCATGTTTATACAGATAGCGGTGTGTTTATTTCCATGTTTATACAGATAGTCGTGCAGATATTTCCATGTTTATACAGATAGCGGTGTAGATATTTCCATCTTAATACAGATAGCGGTTTAGATACTTCCATGTTCATACAGATGGCGGTGTAGACATTTCGAAGATTATAGAGATTGCTCTGTAGTTATTTCCCTATTTATAGAGAAATCTGTGTAGATATTTCCATGTATATGCCGATACATGTGTAGATATTTCCATGTTCATGCAGAATGCGGTGTAGATATTTACATGTTCATCCAGATGCCGGTGTAGATATATCCATGTTTAACAGATGGCCGTGAAGATATTTCCATGTTCATACAGATGGCGGTGTAGATATTTCCATGTTCATACAAAAGGCGGTGTAGATATTTCCTTGTTCATAGAGATGGCGGTGTAGATATTTCCATGTTCATACAAATGGCGGTGTAGATATTTCCATGTTCATAGAGATGGCTGTGTAGATATTTCCATGTTTATACAGATAGCAGTGAAGTTATTTCCATGTTTATAGAGATAGCAGTGTAGACATTTGCATTGATATAAAGATAGCTGTGTAGATATTTGCATGGACATACACATAGCGGTGTAGATATTTCCATGCTCATACAGATAGCAGTGTAGATATTTCCATGTTCATACAGATAGCGGTGTAGATATTTCCATGTTCATACAGATAGCGGTGTAGATATATCCATGTTCATACAGATATCGGTGTAGATATTTCCATGTTCATTCAGTTAGCGGTGTAGATATTTCCATGTTCATACAGATGGCGGTGTAGATATTTACATGTTCATACAGATGGCGGTGTAGATATTTCCATGTTCATACAGATGGCGGTGTAGATATTTCCATGTTCATACAGATAGCGGTGTAGGTATTTCCATGTTCATACAGTTAGCGGTGTAGATATTTCCATGTTCATACAGATGGCGTCGCAGATATTTACATGTTCATACAGATGGCGGTGTAGATATTTCCATGTTCGTACGGATGGCAGTGTAGATATTTCCATGTTCATACAGGTGGCGGTGTAGATATTTCCATGTTTATACAGATAGCAGTGTAGTTATTTCCATGTTTATAGAGATAGCAGTGTAGCTATTTCCATTGGTATACAGATAGATTTGTAGATATTTCCATGTTCATACAGATAACGGTGTAGATATTTCCATGTTCATACAGATAGCAGTGTAGATATTTCCATGTTCATACAGTTAGCGGTGTAGATATTTCCATGTTCATACAGATGGCGGTGTAGATATTTACATGTTCATACAGATGGCGGTATAGATATTTCCATGTTCGTACAGATGGCGGTGTAGGTATTTCCATGTTCATAGAGATGGCGGTGTAGGTATTTCCATATTTATGCAGATAGCGGTATAGATATTTGCATGTTTATACATATGGTGGTGTAGATATTTCCATGTTTATAGAGATGGCGGTCTAGATATTTCCATGTTTCCAGAGATAGTGGTGTAGTTATTTCCAAGTTTATAGAGACAGCGTTGTAGATATTTCCATTTTATACAGATAGCGGTGAAGATATTTCCATGTTTATACAGATAGCGGTGTAGATATTTCCATGTTTATACAGATAGCAGTGTAGATATTTCCATGTTTATATAGATAGTGGTGTAGATAATTTCAATTTTATACAAAGAGCAGTGTAGATATTTCCAAGTTCATACAGATAGCGGTGTAGATATTTCCACGTTTATAGAGATGGTGGTGTAGGTATTTCCATGTTCATACAGATGGCGGTGTAGATATTTCCATGTTTATAGGGATGGCGGTGTAGATATTTTCATGTTCATAGAGATGGCGGTGTAGATATTTCCATGTTCATACAAATGGCGGTGTAGATATTTCCATGTTCATAGAGATGGCGGTGTAGATACTTCTATGTTTATACAGATAGCAGTTTAGTTATTTCCATGTTTATAGAGATAGCAGTGTAGATGTTTCCATTGATATACAGATAGCTGTGTAGATATTTGCATGTTCATACAGATAGCGGTGTAGATATTTCCATGCTTATACAGATAGCAGTGTAGTTATTTCCATGTTCATACAGATAGCGGTGTAGATATTTCCATGTTCATTCAGTTAGCGGTGTAGATATTTCCATGTTCATACAGATGGCGTCGCAGATATTTCCATGTTCATACAGATGGCGGTGTAGATATTTCCATGTTCGTACGGATGGCAGTGTAGATATTTCCATGTTCATACAGGTGGCGGTGTAGATATTTCCATGTTTATACAGATAGCAGTGTAGTTATTTCCATGTTTATAGAGATAGCAGTGTAGCTATTTCCATTGGTATACAGATAGATTTGTAGATATTTGCATGTTCATACAGATAGCGGTGTAGATATTCCCATGTTCGTACAGATAACGGTGTAGATATTTCCATGTTCATACAGATAGCGGTGTAGATATTTCCATGTTCATACAGATAACGGTGTAGATATTTCCATGTTCATACAGATAGCAGTGTAGATATTTCCATGTTCATACAGTTAGCGGTGTAGATGTTTCCATGTTCATACAGATGGCGGTGTAGATATTTACATGTTCATACAGATGGCGGTATAGATATTTCCATGTTCGTACAGATGGCGGTGTAGGTATTTCCATGTTCATAGAGATGGCGGTGTAGGTATTTCCATATTTATGCAGATAGCGGTATAGATATTTGCATGTTTATACAGATGGTGGTGTAGATATTTCCATGTTTATAGAGATGGCGGTCTGGATATTTCCATGTTTCCAGAGATAGTGGTGTAGTTATTTCCAAGTTTATAGAGACAGCGTTGTAGATATTTCCATTTTATACAGATAGTGGTGAAGATATTTCCATGTTTATACAGATAGCGGTGTAGATATTTCCATGTTTATACAGATAGCAGTGTAGATATTTCCATGTTTATATAGATAGTGGTGTAGATAATTTCAATTTTATACAGAGAGCAGTGTAGATATTTCCAAGTTCATACAGATAGCGGTGTAGATATTTCCACGTTTATAGAGATGGTGGTGTAGGTATTTCCATGTTCATACAGATGGCGGTGTAGATATTTCCATGTTTATAGGGATGGCGGTGTAGATATTTTCATGTTCATAGAGTTGGCGGTGTAGATATTTCCATGTTCATACAAATGGCGGTGTAGATATTTCCATGTTCATAGAGATGGCGGTGTAGATATTTCTATGTTTATACAGATAGCAGTTTAGTTATTTCCATGTTTATAGAGATAGCAGTGTAGATGTTTCCATTGATATACAGATAGCTGTGTAGATATTTGCATGTTCATACAGATAGCGGTGTAGATATTTCCATGCTTATACAGATAGCAGTGTAGTTATTTCCATGTTCATACAGATAGCGGTGTAGATATTTCCATGTTCATACAGATAGTGGTGTGGCTATTTCCATGTTCATACAGATAGCGGTGTAGATATTTCCATGTTTATACAGATGGTGGTGTAGATATTTCCATGTTTATAGAGATGGCGGACTAGATATTTCCATGTTTACAGAGATAGTGGTGTAGTTATTTCCAAGTTTATAGAGACAGCGTTGTAGATATTTCCATGTTTATACAGATAGTGGTGAAGATATTTCCATGTTTATACAGATAGCGGTGTAGATATTTCCATGTTTATAGAGATAGCAGTGTAGATATTTCCATGTTTATAGAGATAGTGGTGTAGAGAATTTCAATTTTATACAGAGAGTAGTGTAGATATTTCCATGTTCATACAGGTGGCGGTGTAGATATTTCCTTGTTTATACAGATAGCAGTGTAGTTATTTCCATGTTTATAGAGATATCAGTGTAGATATTTCCATTGATATACAGATAGCTGTGTAGATATTTCCATGTTCATACACATAATGGTGTAGATATTTCCATGTTCGTACTGATAGCGGTGTAGATATTTCCATGTTAATACAGATGGTGGTGTAGATATTTCCACGTTTATAGAGATGGCGGTGCAGATATTTCCATGTTCATACAGATGGCGGAGTAAATATTTCCATGTTCATACAAATCGCGGTGTAGATATTTCCATGTTCATAGAGATGGCGGTGTAGATATTTCCGTGTTCATACAAATGGCGGTGTAGATATTTCCATGTTCATAGAGATGGCGGTGTAGATATTTCCATGTTTATACAGATAGCAGTGTAGATATTTCCATGTTTATAGAGATAGCAGTGTAGATGTTTCCATTGATATACAGATAGCTGTGTAGATATTTGCATGTTCATACAGATAGCGGTGTAGATATTTCCATGTTCATACAGATAGCGGTGTAGATATTTCCATGTTCATACAGATAGCGGTGTAGATATTTCCAAGTTCATACAGATAGCGGTGTAGATATTTCCATGTTCATACAGATGGCAGTGTAGATATTTCCATGTTCATAAAGATGGCGGTGTAGATATTTCCATGTTCATACAGATGGCCGTGTAGATATTTCGAAGTTTATAGAGATAGCGCTGTAGTTATTTCCATATTTATAGAGAAATCTGTGTAGATATTTCCATGTATATTCAGATAGCTGTGTAGATATTTCCATGTTCATGCAGATAGCAGTGTAGATATTTCCATGTTCATCCAGATGTCGGTGTACATATATCCATGTTCATACAGATGGCGGTGAAGATAATTCCATGTTCATACAGATGGCGGTGTAGATAGTTCCATTTTCATACAAATGGCGGTGTAGATATTTCCATGTTCATAGAGATGGCGTTGTAGATATTTCCATGTTCATACAAATGGCGGTGTAGATATTTCCATGTTCATAGAGATGGCGGTGTAGATATTTCCATGTTTATACAGATAGCAGTGTAGTTATTTCCATGTTTATAGAGAGTGCAGTGTAGATATTTCCATTGATATACAGGTAGCTTTTTAGATATTTGCATGTTCATACAGATAGCGGTGTAGATATTTCCATGTTCGTACGGATGGCAGTGTAGATATTTCCATGTTCATACAGGTGGCGGTGTAGATATTTCCATGTTTATACAGATAGCAGTGTAGTTATTTCCATGTTTATAGAGATAGCAGTGTAGATATTTCCATTGATATACAGATAGCTGTGTAGATATTTGCATGTTCATACAGATAACGGTGTAGATATTTCCATGTTCGTACAGATAGCGGTGTAGGTATTTCCCTGTTCATACAGATAGCGGTGTAGATATTTCCATGTTCATACAGAGAACGGTGTAGATATTTCCATGTTCATACAGATAGCGGTGTAGATATTTCCATGTTCATACTGTTAGCGGTGTAGATATTTCCATGTTCATACAGATGGCGGTATAGATATTTCCATGTTCCTACAGATGGACGTATAGATATTTCCATGTTCGTACAGATGGCGGTGTAGATATTTCCATGTTCATTGAGATGGCGGTGTAGGTATTTCCATGTTTATGCAGATAGCGGTATAGATATTTCCATGTTAATACAGATGGTGGTGTAGATATTTCCATATTTATAGAGATGGCGTTCTAGATATTTCCATGTTTACAGAGATAGTGGTGTAGTTATTTCCAAGTTTATAGAGACAGCGTTGTAGATATTTCCATGTTTATACAGATAGCGGTGAAGATATTTCCATGTTTATACAGATAGCGGTGTAGATATTTCCATGTTTATACAGATAGCAGTGAAGATATTTCCATGTTTATAGAGATAGTGGTGTAGATAATATCAATTTTATACCGAGAGCAGTGTAGATATTTCCAAGTTCATACAGATAGCGGTGTAGATATTTCCACGTTTATAGAGATGGCGGTGCAGATATTTCCATGTTCATACAGATGGCGGTGTAAATACTTCCATGTTCATACAGATGGCGGTGTAGATATTTCCATGTTTATAGAGATGGCGGTGTAGATATTTTCTTGTTTATAGGGATGGCGGTGTAGACATTTCCATGTTTACACAGATAGCGGTGCGGATATTTCCATGTTTATGCAGTTGGCAGTGTTGATATTTCCATGTTTATACAGATAGCGGTGCGAATATTTCCATGTTTATACAGATAGTTAGGCAGATATTTCCATGTTTATACAGATAGCGGTGTAGATATTTCCATCTTAATACAGATGGCGGTGTAGATATGTCCATATTCGTACAGACGGCGGTGTAGATATTTCCATGTTCATACAGATGGCGGTGTAGATATTTCGAAGTTTATAGAAATTGCGCTGTAGTTATTTCCATATTTATAGAGAAATCTGTGTAGATATTTCCATGTATATTCAGATAGCTGTGTAGATATTTCCATGTTCATGCAGATAGCGGTGAAGATATTTCCATGTTCATCCAGATGCCGGTGTACATATATCCAAGTTCATACAGATGGCGGTGAAGATATTTCCATGTTCATACAGATGGCGGTGTAGATATTTCCATGTTCATACACATGGCGGTGTAGATATTTCCATGTTCATAGAGATGGCGGTGTAGATATTTCCAGGTTCATACAAATGGCGGTGTAGATATTTCCATGTTCATAGAGATGGCGGTGTAGATATTTCCAGGTTCATACAAATGGCGGTGTAGATATTTCCACGTTCATAGAGATGGCGGTGTAGATATTTCCATGTTTATACAGATAGCAGTGTAGTAATTTCCATGTTTATAGAGATAGCAGTGTGGATATTTCCATTGATATACAGATAGCTGTGTAGATATTTGCATGTTCATTCAGATAGCGGTGTAGGTATATCCATGTTCATACAGATAGCGGTGTAGATATTTCCATGTTCATACGGATAGCGGTGTAGATATTTCCATGTTCATAGAGATAACGGTGTAGATATTTCCATGTTCATACAGATAGCGGTGTAGATATTTCCATGTTCATACAGATAGCGGTGTAGATATTTCCATGTTCATACAGATAGCGGTGTAGATATTTCCATGTTCATACAGTTAGCGATGTAGATATTTCCATGTTCATACTGATGGCGGTGTAGATATTTCCATGCTCATACCAATAGCGGTGTAGATATTTCCATGTTCATACAGTTAGCGGTGTAGATATTTCCATGTTCATACTGATACCGCTGTAGATATTTCCAAGTTCATACAGATAGCGGTGTAGATATTTCCATGTTCATACCAATAGCGGTGTAGATATTTCCATGTTCATACAGTTAGCGGTGTAGATATTTCCATGTCCATACAGATGGCGGTGTAGATATTTACATGTTCATACAGATGGCGGTGTAGATATTTCCATGTTCGTACAGATGGCGGTGTAGATATTTCCATGTTCATAGAGATGGCGGTGTAGATATTTCCATGTTTATGCAGATAGCGGTATAGATATTTCCATGTATATACCGATGGTGGTGTAGATATTTCCATGTTTATAGAGGAGGCGGTCTATATATTTCCATGTTTACAGAGATAGTGGTGTAGTTATTTCCAAGTTGATAGAGACAGCGTTGTAGATATTTCCATGTTTATACAGATAGCGGTGAAGATACTTCCATGTTTATACAGATAGCGGTGTAGATATTTCCATGTTTATACAGATAGCAGTGTAGATATTTCCATGTTTATAAAGATAGTGGTGTAGATAATTTCAATTTTATACCGAGAGCGGTGTAGATATTTCCAACTTCATACAGATAGCGGTGTAGGTATTTCCACGTTTATAGAGATGGCGGTGTAGATATTTCCATGTTCATGCAGATGGCGGTGTAGATATTTCCACGTTCATACCAATGGCGGTGTAGATATTTCCATGTTCATAGAGATGGCAGTGTAGATATTTCCATGTTCATACAAATGGCGTTGTAGATATTTCCATGTTCATAGAGATGGCGGTGTAGATATTTCCATGTTTATACAGATAGCAGTGTAGTAATTTCCATGTTTATAGAGATAGCAGTGAAGATATTTCCATTGATATACAGATAGCTGCGTAGATATTTGCATGTTCATACACATAGCGGTGTAGATATTTCCATGTTCATACAGATAGCGGTGTAGATATTTCCATGTTCATACAGATAGCGGTGTAGATATTTCCATGTTCATACAGATAGCGGTGTACATATATCCATGTTCATACAGTTAGCGGTGTAGATATTTCCATGTTCATACAGATGACGGTGTAGATATTTCCATGTTCATGCAGATGGCAGTGTAGATATTTCCATGTTCGTACGGATGGCAGTGTAGATATTTCCTTGTTTATACAGATAGCAGTGTAGTTATTTCCATGTTTATAGAGATATCAGTGTAGATATTTCCATTGATATACAGATAGCTGTGTAGATATTTGCATGTTCATACAGATAGTGGTGTAGATATTTCCATGTTCGTACAGATAGCGGTGTAGATATTTCCATGTTAATACAGATGGTGGTGTAGATATTTCCACGTTTATAGAGATGGCAGTGCAGATATTTCCATGTTCATACAGATGGCGGAGTAAATATTTCCATGTTCATACAAATCGCGGTGTAGATATTTCCATGTTCATAGAGATGGAGGTGTAGATATTTCCGTGTTCATACAAATGGCGGTGTAGATATTTCCATGTTCATAGAGATGGCGGTGTAGATATTTCCATGTTTATACAGATAGCAGTGTAGTTATTTCCATGTTTATAGAGATAGCAGTGTAGATGTTTCCATTGATATACAGATAGCTGTGTAGATATTTGCATGTTCATACAGATAGCGGTGTAGATATTTCCATGTTCATACAGATAGCGGTGTAGATATTTCCATGTTCATACAGATAGCGGTGTAGATATTTCCAAGTTCATACAGATAGCGGTGTAGATATTTCCATGTTCATACAGATGGCAGTGTAGATATTTCCATGTTCATATAGATGGCGGTGTAGATATTTCCATGTTCATACAGATGGCCGTGTAGATATTTCGAAGTTTATAGAGATAGCCCTGTAGTTATTTCCATATTTATAGAGAAATCTGTGTAGATATTTCCATGTATATTCAGATAGCTGTGTAGATATTTCCATGTTCATGCAGATAGCGGTGTAGATATTTCCATGTTCATCCAGATGTCGGTGTACATATATCCATGTTCATACAGATGGCGGTGAATATAATTCCATGTTCATACAGATGGCGGTGTAGATAGTTCCATTTTCATACAAATGGCGGTGTAGATATTTCCATGTTCATAGAGATGGCGGTGTAGATATTTCCATGTTCATACAAATGGCGGTGTAGATATTTCCATGTTCATAGAGATGGCGGTGTAGATATTTCCATGTTTATACAGATAGCAGTGTAGTTATTTCCATGTTTATAGAGATAGCAGTGTAGATATTTCCATTGATATACAGATAGCTGTGTAGATATTTGCATGTTCATACAGATAACGGTGTAGATATTTCCATGTTCGTACAGATAGCGGTGTAGGTATTTCCCTGTTCATACAGATAGCGGTGTAGATATTTCCATGTTCATACAGAGAACGGTGTAGATATTTCCATGTTCATACAGATAGCGGTGTAGATATTTCCATGTTCATACTGTTAGCGGTGTAGATATTTCCATGTTCATACAGATGGCGGTGTAGATATTTCCATGTTCCTACAGATGGACGTATAGATATTTCCATGTTCGTACAGATGGCGGTGTAGATATTTCCAAGTTCAATGAGATGGCGGTGTAGGTATTTCCATGTTTATGCAGATAGCGGTATAGATATTTCCATGTTAATACAGATGGTGGTGTAGATATTTCCATATTTATAGAGATGGCGGTCTAGATATTTCCATGTTTACAGAGATAGTGGTGTTGTTATTTCCAAGTTTATAGAGACAGCGTTGTAGATATTTCCATGTTTATACAGATAGCGGTGAAGATATTTCCATGTTTATACAGATAGCGGTGTAGATATTTCCATGTTTATACAGATAGCAGTGAAGATAGTTCCATGTTTATAGAGATAGTGGTGTAGATAATATCAATTTTATACCGAGAGCAGTGTAGATATTTCCAAGTTCATACAGATAGCGGTGTAGATATTTCCACGTTTATAGAGATGGCGGTGCAGATATTTCCATGTTCATACAGATGGCGGTGTAAATACTTCCATGTTCATACAGATGGCGGTGTAGATATTTCCATGTTTATAGAGATGGCGGTGTAGATATTTTCTTGTTTATAGGGATGGCGGTGTAGATATTTTCATGTTTACACAGATGGCGGTGTAGATATTTCCATGTTTACACAGATAGCGGTGTAGACATTTCCATGTTTACACAGATAGCGGTGCGGATATTTCCATGTTTATGCAGTTGGCAGTGTTGATATTTCCATGTTTATACAGATAGCGGTGCGAATATTTCCATGTTTATACAGATAGGCAGATATTTCCATGTTTATACAGATAGCGGTGTAGATATTTCCATCTTAATACAGATGGCGGTGTAGATATGTCCATATTCGTACAGACGGCGGAGAAGATATTTCCATGTTCATACAGATGGCGGTGTAGATATTTCGAAGTTTATAGAGATTGCGCTGTAGTTATTTCCATGTTTATAGAGAAATCTGTGTAGATATTTCCATGTATATTCAGATAGCTGTGTAGATATTTCCATGTTCATGCAGATAGCGGTGAAGATATTTCCATGTTCATCCAGATGCCGGTGTACATATATCCAAGTTCATACAGATGGCGGTGAAGATATTTCCATGTTCATACAGATGGCGGTGTAGATATTTCCATGTTCATACAAATGGCGGTGTAGATATTTCCATGTTCATAGAGATGGCGGTGTAGATATTTCCAGGTTCATACAAATGGCGGTGTAGATATTTCCATGTTCATAGAGATGGCGGTGTAGATATTTCCAGGTTCATACAAATGGCGGTGTAGATATTTCCACGTTCATAGAGATGGCGGTGTAGATATTTCCATGTTTATACAGATAGCAGTGTAGTAATTTCCATGTTTATAGAGATAGCAGTGTGGATATTTCCATTGATATACAGATAGCTGTGTAGATATTTGCATGTTCATTCAGATAGCGGTGTAGGTATATCCATGTTCATACAGATAGCGGTGTAGATATTTCCATGTTCATACGGATAGCGGTGTAGATATTTCCATGTTCATAGAGATAACGGTGTAGATATTTCCATGTTCATACAGATAGCGGTGTAGATATTTCCATGTTCATACAGATAGCGGTGTAGATATTTCCATGTTCATACAGATAGCGGTGTAGATATTTCCATGTTCATACAGTTAGCGATGTAGATATTTCCATGTTCATACTGATGGCGGTGTAGATATTTCCATGTTCATACCAATAGCGGTGTAGATATTTCCATGTTCATACAGTTAGCGGTGTAGATATTTCCATGTTCATACTGATACCGGTGTAGATATTTCCAAGTTCATACAGATAGCGGTGTAGATATTTCCATGTTCATACCAATAGCGGTGTAGATATTTCCATGTTCATACAGTTAGCGGTGTAGATATTTCCATGTCCATACAGATGGCGGTGTAGATATTTACATGTTCATACAGATGGCGGTGTAGATATTTCCATGTTCGTACAGATGGCGGTGTAGATATTTCCATGTTCATAGAGATGGCGGTGTAGATATTTCCATGTTTATGCAGATAGCTGTATAGATATTTCCATGTATATACCGATGGTGGTGTAGATATTTCCATGTTTATAGAGGAGGCGGTCTATATATTTCCATGTTTACAGAGATAGTGGTGTAGTTATTTCCAAGTTTATAGAGACAGCGTTGTAGATATTTCCATGTTTATACAGATAGCGGTGAAGATACTTCCATGTTTATACAGATAGCGGTGTAGATATTTCCATGTTTATAGAGATAGCAGTGTAGATATTTCCATGTTTACAAAGATAGTGGTGTAGATAATTTCAATTTTATACCGAGAGCGGTGTACATATTTCCAACTTCATACAGATAGCGGTGTAGGTATTTCCACGTTTATAGAGATGGCGGTGTAGATATTTCCATGTTCATGCAGATGGCGGTGTAGATATTTCCACGTTCATACCAATGGCGGTGTAGATATTTCCATGTTCATAGAGATGGCAGTGTAGATATTTCCATGTTCATACAAATGGCGTTGTAGATATTTCCATGTTCATAGAGATGGCGGTGTAGATATTTCCATGTTTATACAGATAGCAGTGTAGTTATTTCCATGTTTATAGAGATAGCAGTGAAGATATTTCCATTGATATACAGATAGCTGCGTAGATATTTGCATGTACATACAGATAGCGGTGTAGATATTTCCATGTTCATACAAATAGCGGTGTAGATATTTCCATGTTCATACAGATAGCGGTGTAGATATTTCCATGTTCATACAGATAGCGGTGTACATATATCCATGTTCACACAGTTAGCGGTGTAGATATTTCCATGTTCATACAGATGACGGTGTAGATATTTCCATGTTCATGCAGATGGCAGTGTAGATATTTCCATGTTCATGCAGATAGCGGTGAAGATATTTCCATGTTCATCCAGATGCCGGTGTACATATATCCAAGTTCATACAGATGGCGGTGAAGATATTTCCATGTTCATACAGATGGCGGTGTAGATATTTCCATGTTCATACAAATGGCGGTGTAGATATTTCCATGTTCATAGAGATGGCGGTGTAGATATTTCCAGGTTCATACAAATGGCGGTGTAGATATTTCCATGTTCATAGAGATGGCGGTGTAGATATTTCCAGGTTCATACAAATGGCGGTGTAGATATTTCCACGTTCATAGAGATGGCGGTGTAGATATTTCCATGTTTATACAGATAGCAGTGTAGTAATTTCCATGTTTATAGAGATAGCAGTGTGGATATTTCCATTGATATACAGATAGCTGTGTAGATATTTGCATGTTCATTCAGATAGCGGTGTAGGTATATCCATGTTCATACAGATAGCGGTGTAGATATTTCCATGTTCATACGGATAGCGGTGTAGATATTTCCATGTTCATAGAGATAACGGTGTAGATATTTCCATGTTCATACAGATAGCGGTGTAGATATTTCCATGTTCATACAGATAGCGGTGTAGATATTTCCATGTTCATACAGATAGCGGTGTAGATATTTCCATGTTCATACAGTTAGCGATGTAGATATTTCCATGTTCATACTGATGGCGGTGTAGATATTTCCATGTTCATACCAATAGCGGTGTAGATATTTCCATGTTCATACAGTTAGCGGTGTAGATATTTCCATGTTCATACTGATACCGGTGTAGATATTTCCAAGTTCATACAGATAGCGGTGTAGATATTTCCATGTTCATACCAATAGCGGTGTAGATATTTCCATGTTCATACAGTTAGCGGTGTAGATATTTCCATGTCCATACAGATGGCGGTGTAGATATTTACATGTTCATACAGATGGCGGTGTAGATATTTCCATGTTCGTACAGATGGCGGTGTAGATATTTCCATGTTCATAGAGATGGCGGTGTAGATATTTCCATGTTTATGCAGATAGCTGTATAGATATTTCCATGTATATACCGATGGTGGTGTAGATATTTCCATGTTTATAGAGGAGGCGGTCTATATATTTCCATGTTTACAGAGATAGTGGTGTAGTTATTTCCAAGTTTATAGAGACAGCGTTGTAGATATTTCCATGTTTATACAGATAGCGGTGAAGATACTTCCATGTTTATACAGATAGCGGTGTAGATATTTCCATGTTTATAGAGATAGCAGTGTAGATATTTCCATGTTTACAAAGATAGTGGTGTAGATAATTTCAATTTTATACCGAGAGCGGTGTACATATTTCCAACTTCATACAGATAGCGGTGTAGGTATTTCCACGTTTATAGAGATGGCGGTGTAGATATTTCCATGTTCATGCAGATGGCGGTGTAGATATTTCCACGTTCATACCAATGGCGGTGTAGATATTTCCATGCTCATAGAGATGGCAGTGTAGATATTTCCATGTTCATACAAATGGCGTTGTAGATATTTCCAAGTTCATAGAGATGGCGGTGTAGATATTTCCATGTTTATACAGATAGCAGTGTAGTTATTTCCATGTTTATAGAGATAGCAGTGAAGATATTTCCATTGATATACAGATAGCTGCGTAGATATTTGCATGTTCATACAGATAGCGGTGTAGATATTTCCATGTTCATACAGATAGCGGTGTAGATATTTCCATGTTCATACAGATAGCGGTGTAGATATTTCCATGTTCATACAGATAGCGGTGTACATATATCCATGTTCACACAGTTAGCGGTGTAGATATTTCCATGTTCATACAGATGACGGTGTAGATATTTCCATGTTCATGCAGATGGCAGTGTAGATATTTCCATGTTCGTACGGATGGCAGTGTAGATATTTCCATGTTCATACAGGTGGCGGTGTAGATATTTCCATGTTTATACAGATAGCAGTGTAGTTATTTCCATGTTTATAGAGATAACAGTGTGGATATTTCCATTGATATACAGATAGCTGTGTAGATATCTGCATGTTCATACAGATATTGGTGTAGATATTTCCATGTTCGTACAGATAGCGGTGTAGATATTTCCATGTTCATACAGATAGCGGTGTAGATATTTCCATGTTCATACAGATAACGCTGTAGATATTTCCATGTTCATACAGATAGCGGTGTAGATATTTCCATGTTCATAGAGATGGCGGTGTAGATATTTCCATGTTTATGCAGATAGCGGTATAGATATTTCCATGTTTATACAGATGGTGCTGTAGTTATTTCCATGTTTATAGAGATGGCAGTCTAGATATTTCCATGTTTATAGAGACAGTGGTGTAGTTATTTCCAAGTTTATAGAGACAGAGTTGTAGATATTTCCATGTTTATACAGATAGCGGTGAAGATATTGCCATGTTTATACAGATAGCGGTGTAGATATTTCCATGTTTATACAGATAGCGGTGTAAATATTTCCATGTTTATAGAGATAGTGGTGTAGATATTTCCAATTTTATACAGATAGCAGTGTAGATGTTTCTAAGTTCATACAGATAGCGGTGTAGATATTTCCATGTTCATACAGATGGCGGTGTAGATATTTCCATGTTTATAGAGGTGGCGGAGTAGATATTTTCATGTATACACAGATGGCGGTGTAGATATTTCCATGTTTACACAGATAGAGGTGTAGACATTTCCATGTTTACACAGATAGCGGTGTGGATATTTCCATGTTTATGCAGATAGCGGTGTAGATATTTCCATGTTTATACAGATAGCGGTGCGGTTATTTCCATGTTTATACAGATTGTGGTGGAGATATTTCCATGTTTATACAGATAGCGGTGTAGATATTTCCATCTTATTACAGATGGCAGTGTAGATATGTCTATGTTCGTACAGATGGTGGTGTAGATATTTCCATGTTCAAACAGATGGCGGTGTAGATATTTTGAAGTTTATAGAGATAGCGCTGTTGTTATTTCCATATTTATAGAGAAATCTGTGTAGATATTTCCATGTATATTCAGATACCTGTGTAGATATTTCCATGTTCATGCAGATGCCGGTGTACATATATCCATGTTCATACAGATGGCGGTGAAGATATTTCCATGTTCATACAGATGGCGCTGTAGATATTTCCATGTTCATACAGATAGCGGTGTAGATATTTCCGTGTTCATACAGATAGCGGTGTAGGTATTTCCATGTTCATACCCATAGCGGTGTAGACATTTCCATGTTCATACATTTAGCGGTGTAGATATTTCCATGTTCTTACAGATGGCGGTGAAGATATTTACATGTTCATACAGATGGCGGTGTAGATATTTCCGTGTTCGTACGGATGGCAGTGTAGATATTTCCATGTTCATACAGGTGGCGGTGTAGATATTTCCATGTTTACACAGATAGCAGTGTAGTTATTTCCATGTAAATAGAGATAGCTGTGTAGATATTTCCATTGATATACAGATAGCTGTGTAGATATTTGCATGTTCATACAGATAGCGGTGTAGATATTTCCATGTTCGTACAGATAGCGGTGTAGATATTTCCATGTTCATACAGATAGCGGTGTAGATATTTCCATGTTCATACTGATAACTGTGTAGATATTTCCATGTTCATACAGACAGCGGTGTAGATATGTCCATGTTCATACAGGTAGCGGTGTAGATATTTCCATGTTCATACAGATGGCGGTGTAGATATTTAAATGTTCATACAGAGGGCGGTATAGATATTTCCATGTTCGTAGAGATGGCGGTGTGGATATTTCCATGTTCATAGAGATGGCGGTGTAGTTATTTCCATGTTAATGCAGATAGCGGTGTGGATATTTCCATGTTTATGCAGATAGCGGTGTAGATATTTCCATGTTTATACAGATAGCGGTGCGGATATTTCCATGTTTATACAGATAGTTGGGCGGATATTTCCATGTTTATACAGATAGCGGTGTAGATATTTCCATCTTAATACAGATGGCGGTGTAGATATTTCCATGTTTACACAGATAGAGGTGTAGACATTTCCATGTTTACACAGATAGCGGTGTGGATATTTCCATGTTTATGCAGATAGCGGTGTAGATATTTCCATGTTTATACAGATAGCGGTGCGGTTATTTCCATGTTTATACAGATTGTGGTGGAGATATTTCCATGTTTATACAGATAGCGGTGTAGATATTTCCATCTTATTACAGATGGCAGTGTAGATAAGTCTATGTTCGTACAGATGGTGGTGTAGATATTTCCATGTTCAAACAGATGGCGGTGTAGATATTTTGAAGTTTATAGAGATAGCGCTGTTGTTATTTCCATATTTATAGAGAAATCTGTGTAGATATTTCCATGTATATTCAGATAGCTGTGTAGATATTTCCATGTTCATGCAGATAGCAGTGTAGATATTTCCATGTTCATCCAGATGTCGGAGTACATATATCCATGTTCATACAGATGGCGGTGAAGATACTTCCATGTTCATACAGATGGCGGTGTAGATAGTTCCATGTTCATACAAATGGCCGTATAGATATTTCCATGTTCATAGAGATGGCGGTGTAGATATTTCCATGTTCATACAAATGGCGGTGTAGATATTTCCATGTTAATAGAGATGGCGGTGTAGATCTTTCCATGTTTATACAGATAGCAGTGTAGTTATTTCCATGTTTATAGAGATAGCAGTGTAGATATTTCCATTGATATAAAGATAGCTGTGTAGATATTTGCATGTTCATACAGATAGCGGTGTAGATATTTCCATGTTCATACAGTTAGCGGTGTAGAGATTTCCATGTTCATATAGCTAGCATTGTAGATATTTCCATGTTCATACAGATGGCGGTGTAGATCTTTCCATGCTCATACAGATGGCGGTGTAGATATTTCCATGTTCATTGAGATGGCGGTGAAGATATTTCCATGTTCATAGTTATGGCGGGGTAGATATTTCCATCTTAATACAGATGGCGGTGTAGATATTTCCATGTTTACATAGATAGCGGTGTAGACATTTCCATGTTTACACAGATAGCGGTGTGGATATTTCCATGTTTATGCAGATAGCAGTGTAGATATTTCCATGTTTATACAGATAGCGGTGCGGATATTTCCATGTTTATACAGATAGTTGGGCAGATATTTCCATGTTTATAAAGATAGCGGTGTAGATATTTCCATCTTAATACAGATGGTGGTGTAGATATGTCCATGTTTGTACAGATGGCGGTGTAGATATTTCCATGTTCATACAGATGGCGGTGTAGATAATTCGAAGTTTATAGAAATAGCGCTGTAGTTATTTCCATATTTACAGAGAAATCTGTGTAGAAATTTCCATCTATATGCAGATAACTGTGTAGATATTTCCATGTCCATGCAGAAAGCGGTGTAGATATTTCCATGTTCATCCAGATGCCGGTGTAGATATATCCATGTTCATGCAGATGGCCGTGAAGATATTTCCATGTTCATACAGGTGGCGGTGTAGATATTTCCATGTTCATACAAAAGGCGGTGTAGATATTTCCATGTTCATACAGATAGCGGTGTAGATATTTCCATGTTCATACAGATAGCGGTGTAGATATTTCCATGTTCATACAGTTAGCGGTGTAGATATTTCCATGTTCATACTGATGGCGGTGTAGATATTTCCATGTTCATACCAATAGCGGTGTAGATATTTCCATGTTCATACAGTTAGCGGTGTAGATATTTCCATGTTCATACTGATACCGGTGTAGATATTTCCAAGTTCATACAGATAGCGGTGTAGATATTTCCATGTTCATACCAATAGCGGTGTAGATATTTCCATGTTCATACAGTTAGCGGTGTAGATATTTCCATGTCCATACAGATGGCGGTGTAGATATTTACATGTTCATACAGATGGCGGTGTAGATATTTCCATGTTCGTACAGATGGCGGTGTAGATATTTCCATGTTCATAGAGATGGCGGTGTAGATATTTCCATGTTTATGCAGATAGCTGTATAGATATTTCCATGTATATACCGATGGTGGTGTAGATATTTCCATGTTTATAGAGGAGGCGGTCTATATATTTCCATGTTTACAGAGATAGTGGTGTAGTTATTTCCAAGTTTATAGAGACAGCGTTGTAGATATTTCCATGTTTATACAGATAGCGGTGAAGATACTTCCATGTTTATACAGATAGCGGTGTAGATATTTCCATGTTTATACAGATAGCAGTGTAGATATTTCCATGTTTATAAAGATAGTGGTGTAGATAATTTCAATTTTATACCGAGAGCGGTGTACATATTTCCAACTTCATACAGATAGCGGTGTAGGTATTTCCACGTTTATAGAGATGGCGGTGTAGATATTTCCATGTTCATGCAGATGGCGGTGTAGATATTTCCACGTTCATACCAATGGCGGTGTAGATATTTCCATGTTCATAGAGATGGCAGTGTAGATATTTCCATGTTCATACAAATGGCGTTGTAGATATTTCCATGTTCATAGAGATGGCGGTGTAGATATTTCCATGTTTATACAGATAGCAGTGTAGTTATTTCCATGTTTATAGAGATAGCAGTGAAGATATTTCCATTGATATACAGATAGCTGCGTAGATATTTGCATGTTCATACAGATAGCGGTGTAGATATTTCCATGTTCATACAGATAGCGGTGTAGATATTTCCATGTTCATACAGATAGCGGTGTACATATATCCATGTTCACACAGTTAGCGGTGTAGATATTTCCATGTTCATACAGATGACGGTGTAGATATTTCCATGTTCATGCAGATGGCAGTGTAGATATTTCCATGTTCGTACGGATGGCAGTGTATATATTTCCATGTTCATACAGGTGGCGGTGTAGATATTTCCATGTTTATACAGATAGCAGTGTAGTTATTTCCATGTTTATAGAGATAACAGTGTGGATATTTCCATTGATATACAGATAGCTGTGTAGATATCTGCATGTTCATACAGATATTGGTGTAGATATTTCCATGTTCGTACAGATAGCGGTGTAGATATTTCCATGTTCATACAGATAGCGGTGTAGATATTTCCATGTTCATACAGATAACGCTGTAGATATTTCCATGTTCATACAGATAGCGGTGTAGATATTTCCATGTTCATAGAGATGGCGGTGTAGATATTTCCATGTTTATGCAGATAGCGGTATAGATATTTCCATGTTTATACAGATGGTGCTGTAGTTATTTCCATGTTTATAGAGATGGCAGTCTAGATATTTCCATGTTTATAGAGACAGTGGTGTAGTTATTTCCAAGTTTATAGAGACAGAGTTGTAGATATTTCCATGTTTATACAGATAGCGGTGAAGATATTGCCATGTTTATACAGATAGCAGTGTAGATATTTCCATGTTTATACAGATAGCGGTGTAAATATTTCCATGTTTATAGAGATAGTGGTGTAGATATTTCCAATTTTATACAGATAGCAGTGTAGATGTTTCTAAGTTCATACAGATAGCGGTGTAGATATTTCCATGTTCATACAGATGGCGGTGTAGATATTTCCATGTTTATAGAGGTGGCGGAGTAGATATTTTCATGTTTACACAGATGGCGGTGTAGATATTTCCATGTTTACACAGATAGAGGTGTAGACATTTCCATGTTTACACAGATAGCGGTGTGGATATTTCCATGTTTATGCAGATAGCGGTGTAGATATTTCCATGTTTATACAGATAGCGGTGCGGTTATTTCCATGTTTATACAGATTGTGGTGGAGATATTTCCATGTTTATACAGATAGCGGTGTAGATATTTCCATCTTATTACAGATGGCAGTGTAGATATGTCTATGTTCGTACAGATGGTGGTGTAGATATTTCCATGTTCAAACAGATGGCGGTGTAGATATTTTGAAGTTTATAGAGATAGCGCTGTTGTTATTTCCATATTTATAGAGAAATCTGTGTAGATATTTCCATGTATATTCAGATACCTGTGTAGATATTTCCATGTTCATGCAGATGCCGGTGTACATATATCCATGTTCATACAGATGGCGGTGAAGATATTTCCATGTTCATACAGATGGCGCTGTAGATATTTCCATGTTCATACAGATAGCGGTGTAGATATTTCCGTGTTCATACAGATAGCGGTGTAGGTATTTCCATGTTCATACCCATAGCGGTGTAGACATTTCCATGTTCATACATTTAGCGGTGTAGATATTTCCATGTTCTTACAGATGGCGGTGAAGATATTTACATGTTCATACAGATGGCGGTGTAGATATTTCCGTGTTCGTACGGATGGCAGTGTAGATATTTCCATGTTCATACAGGTGGCGGTGTAGATATTTCCATGTTTACACAGATAGCAGTGTAGTTATTTCCATGTAAATAGAGATAGCTGTGTAGATATTTCCATTGATATACAGATAGCTGTGTAGATATTTGCATGTTCATACAGATAGCGGTGTAGATATTTCCATGTTCGTACAGATAGCGGCGTAGATATTTCCATGTTCATACAGATAGCGGTGTAGATATTTCCATGTTCATACTGATAACTGTGTACATATTTCCATGTTCATACAGACAGCGGTGTAGATATGTCCATGTTCATACAGGTAGCGGTGTAGATATTTCCATGTTCATACAGATGGCGGTGTAGATATTTAAATGTTCATACAGAGGGCGGTATAGATATTTCCATGTTCGTAGAGATGGCGGTGTGGATATTTCCATGTTCATAGAGATGGCGGTGTAGTTATTTCCATGTTAATGCAGATAGCGGTGTGGATATTTCCATGTTTATCCAGATAGCGGTGTAGATATTTCCATGTTTATACAGATAGCGGTGCGGATATTTCCATGTTTATACAGATAGTTGGGCGGATATTTCCATGTTTATACAGATAGCGGTGTAGATATTTCCATCTTAATACAGATGGCGGTGTAGATATGTCCATGTTTGTACAGATGGCGGAGTAGATATTTCCATGTTCATACAGATGTCGGTGTAGATATTTCCAAGTTTATAGAGATAGCCCTGTAGTTATTTCCATATTTATAGAGAAATCTGTGTAGATATTTCCATGTATATTCAGATAGCTGTGTAGATATTTCCATGTTCATGCAGATAGCAGTGTAGATATTTCCATGTTCATCCAGATGTCGGTGTACATATATCCATGTTCATACAGATGGCGGTGAAGATACTTCCATGTTCATACAGATGGCGGTGTAGATAGTTCCATGTTCATACAAATGGCGGTATAGATATTTCCATGTTCATAGAGATGGCGGTGTAGATATTTCCATGTTCATACAAATGGCGGTGTAGATATTTCCATGTTAATAGAGATGGCGGTGTAGATCTTTCCATGTTTATACAGATAGCAGTGTAGTTATTTCCATGTTTATAGAGATAGCAGTGTAGATATTTCCATTGATATAAAGATAGCTGTGTAGATATTTGCATGTTCATACAGATAGCGGTGTAGATATTTCCATGTTCATACAGTTAGCGGTGTAGAGATTTCCATGTTCATATAGCTAGCATTGTAGATAATTCCATGTTCATACAGATGGCGGTGTGGATCTTTCCATGCTCATACAGATGGCGGTGTAGATATTTCCATGTTCATTGAAATGGCGGTGAAGATATTTCCATGTTCATAGTTATGGCGGGGTAGATATTTCCATCTTAATACAGATGGCGGTGTAGATATTTCCATGTTTACACAGATAGCGGTGTAGACATTTCCATGTTTACACAGATAGCGGTGTGGATATTTCCATGTTTATGCAGATAGCAGTGTAGATATTTCCATGTTTATACAGATAGCGGTGCGGATATTTCCATGTTTATACAGATAGTTGGGCAGATATTTCCATGTTTATAAAGATAGCGGTGTAGATATTTCCATCTTAATACAGATGGTGGTGTAGATATGTCCATGTTTGTACAGATGGCGGTGTAGATATTTCCATGTTCATACAGATGGCGGTGTAGATAATTCGAAGTTTATAGAAATAGCGCTGTAGTTATTTCCATATTTACAGAGAAATCTGTGTAGAAATTTCCATCTATATTCAGATAACTGTGTAGATATTTCCATGTCCATGCAGAAAGCGGTGTAGATATTTCCATGTTCATCCAGATGCCGGTGTAGATATATCCATGTTCATGCAGATGGCCGTGAAGATATTTCCATGTTCATACAGGTGGCGGTGTAGATATTTCCATGTTCATACAAAAGGCGGTGTAGATATTTGCATGCTCATACCCATAGCGGTGTAGATATTTCCATGTTCATACAGATAGCGGTGTAGATATTTCCATGTTCATACAGATAGCAGTGTAGATATTTCCATGTTCAAACAGATAGCGGTGTAGATATTTCCATGTTCATACCAATAGCGGTGTAGATATTTCCATGTTCATACAGTTAGCGGTGTAGATATTTCCATGTTCATACAGATGGCGGTGTAGATATTTCCATGTTCATACAGATGGCGGTGTAGATATTTCCATGTTCATACAGATAGCGGTGTAGATATTTCCTTGTTCATTCAGTTAGCGGTGTATATATTTCCATGTTCATACAGATGACGTTGCAGATATTTACATGTTCATACAGATGGCGGTGTAGATATTTCCATGTTCGTACGGATGGCGGTGTAGATATTTCCATGTTCATACAGGTGGCGGTGTAGAAATTTCCACGTTTATACAGATAGCAGTGCAGTTATTTCCATGTTTATAGAGATAGCAGTGTAGATATTTCCATTGATATACAGATAGCTGTGTAGATATTTGGATGTTCATACAGATAGCGGTGTAGATATTTCCATGTTCATACAGATAGCGGTGTAGATATTTCCATGTTCATACGGATAGCGGTGTAGATATTTCCATGTTCATAGAGATAACGGTGTAGATATTTCCATGTTCATACAGATAGCGGTGTAGATATTTCCATGTTCATACAGATAGCGGTGTAGATATTTCCATGTTCATACAGATAGCGGTGTAGATATTTCCATGTTCATACAGTTAGCGATGTAGATATTTCCATGTTCATACAGATGGCGGTGTAGATATTTACATGTTCATACAGATGGCGGTGTAGATATTTCCATGTTGAGACAGATAGCGGTGTAGATATTTCCATGTTCATACAGAAACCCGTTTAGATATTTCCATGTTCATATAGATAGCGGTGTAGATATTTCCATGTTTATGCAGATAACGGTGTAGATATTTCCATGTTTATACAGATAGCGGTGTGTTTATTTCCATGTTTATACAGATAGTCGTGCAGATATTTCCATGTTTATACAGATAGCGGTGTAGATATTTCCATCTTAATACAGATAGCGGTTTAGATACTTCCATGTTCATACAGATGGCGGTGTAGACATTTCGAAGATTATAGAGATTGCTCTGTAGTTATTTCCCTATTTATAGAGAAATCTGTGTAGATATTTCCATGTATATGCAGACAGATGTGTAGATATTTCCATGTTCATGCAGAATTCGGTGTAGATATTTACATGTTCATCCAGATGCCGGTGTAGATATATCCATGTTCATACAGATGGCCGTGAAGATATTTCCATGTTCATACAGATGGCGGTGTAGATATTTCCATGTTCATACAAAAGGCGGTGTAGATATTTCCTTGTTCATAGAGATGACGGTGTAGATATTTCCATGTTCATACAAATGGCGGTGTAGATATTTCCATGTTCATAGAGATGGCGGTGTAGATATTTCCATGTTTATACAGATAGCAGTGTAGTTATTTCCATGTTTATAGAGATAGCAGTGTAGACATTTGCATTGATATACAGATAGCTGTGTAGATATTTGCATGGACATACACATAGCGGTGTAGATATTTCCATGCTCATACAGATAGCAGTGTAGATATTTCCATGTTCATACAGATAGCGGTGTAGATATTTCCATGTTCATACAGATAGCGGTGTAGATATTTCCATGTTCATACCAATAGCGGTGTAGATATTTCCATGTTCATACAGTTAGCGGTGTAGATATTTCCATGTCCATACAGATGACGGTGTAGATATTTACATGTTCATACAGATGGCGGTGTAGATATTTCCATGTTCGTACAGATGGCGGTGTAGATATTTCCATGTTCATAGAGATGGCGGTGTAGATATTTCCATGTTTATGCAGATAGCTGTATAGATATTTCCATGTATATACCGATGGTGGTGTAGATATTTCCATGTTTATAGAGGAGGCGGTCTATATATTTCCATGTTTACAGAGATAGTGGTGTAGTTATTTCCAAGTTTATAGAGACAGCGTTGTAGATATTTCCATGTTTATACAGATAGCGGTGAAGATACTTCCATGTTTATACAGATAGCAGTGTAGATATTTCCATGTTTATACAGATAGCAGTGTAGATATTTCCATGTTTATAAAGATAGTGGTGTAGATAATTTCAATTTTATACCGAGAGCGGTGTACATATTTCCAACTTCATACAGATAGCGGTGTAGGTATTTCCATGTTTATAGAGATGGCGGTGTAGATATTTCCATGTTCATGCAGATGGCGGTGTAGATATTTCCACGTTCATACCAATGGCGGTGTAGATATTTCCATGTTCATAGAGATGGCAGTGTAGATATTTCCATGTTCATACAAATGGCGTTGTAGATATTTCCATGTTCATAGAGATGGCGGTGTAGATATTTCCATGTTTATACAGATAGCAGTGTAGTTATTTCCATGTTTATAGAGATAGCAGTGAAGATATTTCCATTGATATACAGATAGCTGCGTAGATATTTGCATGTTCATACAGATAGCGGTGTAGATATTTCCATGTTCATACAGATAGCGGTGTAGATATTTCCATGTTCATACAGATAGCGGTGTAGATATTTCCATGTTCATACAGATAGCGGTGTACATATATCCATGTTCACACAGTTAGCGGTGTAGATATTTCCATGTTCATACAGATGACGGTGTAGATATTTCCATGTTCATGCAGATGGCAGTGTAGATATTTCCATGTTCGTACGGATGGCAGTGTAGATATTTCCATGTTCATACAGGTGGCGGTGTAGATATTTCCATGTTTATACAGATAGCAGTGTAGTTATTTCCATGTTTATAGAGATAACAGTGTGGATATTTCCATTGATATACAGATAGCTGTGTAGATATCTGCATGTTCATACAGATATTGGTGTAGATATTTCCATGTTCGTACAGATAGCGGTGTAGATATTTCCATGTTCATACAGATAGCGGTGTAGATATTTCCATGTTCATATAGATAACGCTGTAGATATTTCCATGTTCATACAGATAGCGGTGTAGATATTTCCATGTTCATAGAGATGGCGGTGTAGATATTTCCATGTTTATGCAGATAGCGGTATAGATATTTCCATGTTTATACAGATGGTGCTGTAGTTATTTCCATGTTTATAGAGATGGCAGTCTAGATATTTCCATGTTTATAGAGACAGTGGTGTAGTTATTTCCAAGTTTATAGAGACAGAGTTGTAGATATTTCCATGTTTATACAGATAGCGGTGAAGATATTGCCATGTTTATACAGATAGCGGTGTAGATATTTCCATGTTTATACAGATAGCGGTGTAAATATTTCCATGTTTATAGAGATAGTGGTGTAGATATTTCCAATTTTATACAGATAGCAGTGTAGATGTTTCTAAGTTCATACAGATAGCGGTGTAGATATTTCCATGTTCATACAGATGGCGGTGTAGATATTTCCATGTTTATAGAGGTGGCGGAGTAGATATTTTCATGTTTACACAGATGGCGGTGTAGATATTTCCATGTTTACACAGATAGAGGTGTAGACATTTCCATGTTTACACAGATAGCGGTGTGGATATTTCCATGTTTATGCAGATAGCGGTGTAGATATTTCCATGTTTATACAGATAGCGGTGCGGTTATTTCCATGTTTATACAGATTGTGGTGGAGATATTTCCATGTTTATACAGATAGCGGTGTAGATATTTCCATCTTATTACAGATGGCAGTGTAGATATGTCTATGTTCGTACAGATGGTGGTGTAGATATTTCCATGTTCAAACAGATGGCGGTGTAGATATTTTGAAGTTTATAGAGATAGCGCTGTTGTTATTTCCATATTTATAGAGAAATCTGTGTAGATATTTCCATGTATATTCAGATAGCTGTGTAGATATTTCCATGTTCATGCAGATAGCAGTGTAGATATTTCCATGTTCATCCAGATGTCGGTGTACATATATCCATGTTCATACAGATGGCGGTGAAGATACTTCCATGTTCATACAGATGGCGGTGTAGATAGTTCCATGTTCATACAAATGGCGGTATAGATATTTCCATGTTCATAGAGATGGCGGTGTAGATATTTCCATGTTCATACAAATGGCGGTGTAGATATTTCCATGTTAATAGAGATGGCGGTGTAGATCTTTCCATGTTTATACAGATAGCAGTGTAGTTATTTCCATGTTTATAGAGATAGCAGTGTAGATATTTCCATTGATATAAAGATAGCTGTGTAGATATTTGCATGTTCATACAGATAGCGGTGTAGATATTTCCATGTTCATACAGTTAGCGGTGTAGATATTTCCATGTTCATACAGATAGCGGTGTAGATATTTCCATGTTCATACAGATAGCGGTGTACATATATCCATGTTCACACAGTTAGCGGTGTAGATATTTCCATGTTCATACAGATGACGGTGTAGATATTTCCATGTTCATGCAGATGGCAGTGTAGATATTTCCATGTTCGTACGGATGGCAGTGTAGATATTTCCATGTTCATACAGGTGGCGGTGTAGATATTTCCATGTTTATACAGATAGCAGTGTAGTTATTTCCATGTTTATAGAGATAACAGTGTGGATATTTCCATTGATATACAGATAGCTGTGTAGATATCTGCATGTTCATACAGATATTGGTGTAGATATTTCCATGTTCGTACAGATAGCGGTGTAGATATTTCCATGTTCATACAGATAGCGGTGTAGATATTTCCATGTTCATACAGATAACGCTGTAGATATTTCCATGTTCATACAGATAGCGGTGTAGATATTTCCATGTTCATAGAGATGGCGGTGTAGATATTTCCATGTTTATGCAGATAGCGGTATAGATATTTCCATGTTTATACAGATGGTGCTGTAGTTATTTCCATGTTTATAGAGATGGCAGTCTAGATATTTCCATGTTTATAGAGACAGTGGTGTAGTTATTTCCAAGTTTATAGAGACAGAGTTGTAGATATTTCCATGTTTATACAGATAGCGGTGAAGATATTGCCATGTTTATACAGATAGCGGTGTAGATATTTCCATGTTTATACAGATAGCGGTGTAAATATTTCCATGTTTATAGAGATAGTGGTGTAGATATTTCCAATTTTATACAGATAGCAGTGTAGATGTTTCTAAGTTCATACAGATAGCGGTGTAGATATTTCCATGTTCATACAGATGGCGGTGTAGATATTTCCATGTTTATAGAGGTGGCGGAGTAGATATTTTCATGTTTACACAGATGGCGGTGTAGATATTTCCATGTTTACACAGATAGAGGTGTAGACATTTCCATGTTTACACAGATAGCGGTGTGGATATTTCCATGTTTATGCAGATAGCGGTGTAGATATTTCCATGTTTATACAGATAGCGGTGCGGTTATTTCCATGTTTATACAGATTGTGGTGGAGATATTTCCATGTTTATACAGATAGCGGTGTAGATATTTCCATCTTATTACAGATGGCAGTGTAGATATGTCTATGTTCGTACAGATGGTGGTGTAGATATTTCCATGTTCAAACAGATGGCGGTGTAGATATTTTGAAGTTTATAGAGATAGCGCTGTTGTTATTTCCATATTTATAGAGAAATCTGTGTAGATATTTCCATGTATATTCAGATACCTGTGTAGATATTTCCATGTTCATGCAGATGCCGGTGTACATATATCCATGTTCATACAGATGGCGGTGAAGATATTTCCATGTTCATACAGATGGCGCTGTAGATATTTCCATGTTCATACAGATAGCGGTGTAGATATTTCCGTGTTCATACAGATAGCGGTGTAGGTATTTCCATGTTCATACCCATAGCGGTGTAGACATTTCCATGTTCATACATTTAGCGGTGTAGATATTTCCATGTTCTTACAGATGGCGGTGAAGATATTTACATGTTCATACAGATGGCGGTGTAGATATTTCCGTGTTCGTACGGATGGCAGTGTAGATATTTCCATGTTCATACAGGTGGCGGTGTAGATATTTCCATGTTTACACAGATAGCAGTGTAGTTATTTCCATGTAAATAGAGATAGCTGTGTAGATATTTCCATTGATATACAGATAGCTGTGTAGATATTTGCATGTTCATACAGATAGCGGTGTAGATATTTCCATGTTCGTACAGATAGCGGTGTAGATATTTCCATGTTCATACAGATAGCGGTGTAGATATTTCCATGTTCATACTGATAACTGTGTAGATATTTCCATGTTCATACAGACAGCGGTGTAGATATGTCCATGTTCATACAGGTAGCGGTGTAGATATTTCCATGTTCATACAGATGGCGGTGTAGATATTTAAATGTTCATACAGAGGGCGGTATAGATATTTCCATGTTCGTAGAGATGGCGGTGTGGATATTTCCATGTTCATAGAGATGGCGGTGTAGTTATTTCCATGTTAATGCAGATAGCGGTGTGGATATTTCCATGTTTATCCAGATAGCGGTGTAGATATTTCCATGTTTATACAGATAGCGGTGCGGATATTTCCATGTTTATACAGATAGTTGGGCGGATATTTCCATGTTTATACAGATAGCGGTGTAGATATTTCCATCTTAATACAGATGGCGGTGTAGATATGTCCATGTTTGTACAGATGGCGGAGTAGATATTTCCATGTTCATACAGATGTCGGTGTAGATATTTCCAAGTTTATAGAGATAGCCCTGTAGTTATTTCCATATTTATAGAGAAATCTGTGTAGATATTTCCATGTATATTCAGATAGCTGTGTAGATATTTCCATGTTCATGCAGATAGCAGTGTAGATATTTCCATGTTCATCCAGATGTCGGTGTACATATATCCATGTTCATACAGATGGCGGTGAAGATACTTCCATGTTCATACAGATGGCGGTGTAGATAGTTCCATGTTCATACAAATGGCGGTATAGATATTTCCATGTTCATAGAGATGGCGGTGTAGATATTTCCATGTTCATACAAATGGCGGTGTAGATATTTCCATGTTAATAGAGATGGCGGTGTAGATCTTTCCATGTTTATACAGATAGCAGTGTAGTTATTTCCATGTTTATAGAGATAGCAGTGTAGATATTTCCATTGATATAAAGATAGCTGTGTAGATATTTGCATGTTCATACAGATAGCGGTGTAGATATTTCCATGTTCATACAGTTAGCGGTGTAGAGATTTCCATGTTCATATAGCTAGCATTGTAGATAATTCCATGTTCATACAGATGGCGGTGTAGATCTTTCCATGCTCATACAGATGGCGGTGTAGATATTTCCATGTTCATTGAGATGGCGGTGAAGATATTTCCATGTTCATAGTTATGGCGGGGTAGATATTTCCATCTTAATACAGATGGCGGTGTAGATATTTCCATGTTTACACAGATAGCGGTGTAGACATTTCCATGTTTACACAGATAGCGGTGTGGATATTTCCATGTTTATGCAGATAGCAGTGTAGATATTTCCATGTTTATACAGATAGCGGTGCGGATATTTCCATGTTTATACAGATAGTTGGGCAGATATTTCCATGTTTATAAAGATAGCGGTGTAGATATTTCCATCTTAATACAGATGGTGGTGTAGATATGTCCATGTTTGTACAGATGGCGGTGTAGATATTTCCATGTTCATACAGATGGCGGTGTAGATAATTCGAAGTTTATAGAAATAGCGCTGTAGTTATTTCCATATTTACAGAGAAATCTGTGTAGAAATTTCCATCTATATGCAGATAACTGTGTAGATATTTCCATGTCCATGCAGAAAGCGGTGTAGATATTTCCATGTTCATCCAGATGCCGGTGTAGATATATCCATGTTCATGCAGATGGCCGTGAAGATATTTCCATGTTCATACAGGTGGCGGTGTAGATATTTCCATGTTCATACAAAAGGCGGTGTAGATATTTGCATGCTCATACCCATAGCGGTGTAGATATTTCCATGTTCATACAGATAGCGGTGTAGATATTTCCATGTTCATACAGATAGCAGTGTAGATATTTCCATGTTCAAACAGATAGCGGTGTAGATATTTCCATGTTCATACCAATAGCGGTGTAGATATTTCCATGTTCATACAGTTAGCGGTGTAGATATTTCCATGTTCATACAGATGGCGGTGTAGATATTTCCATGTTCATACAGATGGCGGTGTAGATATTTCCATGTTCATACAGATAGCGGTGTAGATATTTCCTTGTTCATTCAGTTAGCGGTGTATATATTTCCATGTTCATACAGATGACGTTGCAGATATTTACATGTTCATACAGATGGCGGTGTAGATATTTCCATGTTCGTACGGATGGCGGTGTAGATATTTCCATGTTCATACAGGTGGCGGTGTAGAAATTTCCACGTTTATACAGATAGCAGTGCAGTTATTTCCATGTTTATAGAGATAGCAGTGTAGATATTTCCATTGATATACAGATAGCTGTGTAGATATTTGGATGTTCATACAGATAGCGGTGTAGATATTTCCATGTTCATACAGATAGCGGTGTAGATATTTCCATGTTCATACGGATAGCGGTGTAGATATTTCCATGTTCATAGAGATAACGGTGTAGATATTTCCATGTTCATACAGATAGCGGTGTAGATATTTCCATGTTCATACAGATAGCGGTGTAGATATTTCCATGTTCATACAGATAGCGGTGTAGATATTTCCATGTTCATACAGTTAGCGATGTAGATATTTCCATGTTCATACAGATGGCGGTGTAGATATTTACATGTTCATACAGATGGCGGTGTAGATATTTCCATGTTGAGACAGATAGCGGTGTAGATATTTCCATGTTCATACAGAAACCCGTTTAGATATTTCCATGTTCATATAGATAGCGGTGTAGATATTTCCATGTTTATGCAGATAACGGTGTAGATATTTCCATGTTTATACAGATAGCGGTGTGTTTATTTCCATGTTTATACAGATAGTCGTGCAGATATTTCCATGTTTATACAGATAGCGGTGTAGATATTTCCATCTTAATACAGATAGCGGTTTAGATACTTCCATGTTCATACAGATGGCGGTGTAGACATTTCGAAGATTATAGAGATTGCTCTGTAGTTATTTCCCTATTTATAGAGAAATCTGTGTAGATATTTCCATGTATATGCAGACAGATGTGTAGATATTTCCATGTTCATGCAGAATTCGGTGTAGATATTTACATGTTCATCCAGATGCCGGTGTAGATATATCCATGTTCATACAGATGGCCGTGAAGATATTTCCATGTTCATACAGATGGCGGTGTAGATATTTCCATGTTCATACAAAAGGCGGTGTAGATATTTCCTTGTTCATAGAGATGACGGTGTAGATATTTCCATGTTCATACAAATGGCGGTGTAGATATTTCCATGTTCATAGAGATGGCGGTGTAGATATTTCCATGTTTATACAGATAGCAGTGTAGTTATTTCCATGTTTATAGAGATAGCAGTGTAGACATTTGCATTGATATACAGATAGCTGTGTAGATATTTGCATGGACATACACATAGCGGTGTAGATATTTCCATGCTCATACAGATAGCAGTGTAGATATTTCCATGTTCATACAGATAGCGGTGTAGATATTTCCATGTTCATACAGATAGCGGTGTAGATATTTCCATGTTCATACCAATAGCGGTGTAGATATTTCCATGTTCATACAGTTAGCGGTGTAGATATTTCCATGTCCATACAGATGACGGTGTAGATATTTACATGTTCATACAGATGGCGGTGTAGATATTTCCATGTTCGTACAGATGGCGGTGTAGATATTTCCATGTTCATAGAGATGGCGGTGTAGATATTTCCATGTTTATGCAGATAGCTGTATAGATATTTCCATGTATATACCGATGGTGGTGTAGATATTTCCATGTTTATAGAGGAGGCGGTCTATATATTTCCATGTTTACAGAGATAGTGGTGTAGTTATTTCCAAGTTTATAGAGACAGCGTTGTAGATATTTCCATGTTTATACAGATAGCGGTGAAGATACTTCCATGTTTATACAGATAGCAGTGTAGATATTTCCATGTTTATACAGATAGCAGTGTAGATATTTCCATGTTTATAAAGATAGTGGTGTAGATAATTTCAATTTTATACCGAGAGCGGTGTACATATTTCCAACTTCATACAGATAGCGGTGTAGGTATTTCCATGTTTATAGAGATGGCGGTGTAGATATTTCCATGTTCATGCAGATGGCGGTGTAGATATTTCCACGTTCATACCAATGGCGGTGTAGATATTTCCATGTTCATAGAGATGGCAGTGTAGATATTTCCATGTTCATACAAATGGCGTTGTAGATATTTCCATGTTCATAGAGATGGCGGTGTAGATATTTCCATGTTTATACAGATAGCAGTGTAGTTATTTCCATGTTTATAGAGATAGCAGTGAAGATATTTCCATTGATATACAGATAGCTGCGTAGATATTTGCATGTTCATACAGATAGCGGTGTAGATATTTCCATGTTCATACAGATAGCGGTGTAGATATTTCCATGTTCATACAGATAGCGGTGTAGATATTTCCATGTTCATACAGATAGCGGTGTACATATATCCATGTTCACACAGTTAGCGGTGTAGATATTTCCATGTTCATACAGATGACGGTGTAGATATTTCCATGTTCATGCAGATGGCAGTGTAGATATTTCCATGTTCGTACGGATGGCAGTGTAGATATTTCCATGTTCATACAGGTGGCGGTGTAGATATTTCCATGTTTATACAGATAGCAGTGTAGTTATTTCCATGTTTATAGAGATAACAGTGTGGATATTTCCATTGATATACAGATAGCTGTGTAGATATCTGCATGTTCATACAGATATTGGTGTAGATATTTCCATGTTCGTACAGATAGCGGTGTAGATATTTCCATGTTCATACAGATAGCGGTGTAGATATTTCCATGTTCATACAGATAACGCTGTAGATATTTCCATGTTCATACAGATAGCGGTGTAGATATTTCCATGTTCATAGAGATGGCGGTGTAGATATTTCCATGTTTATGCAGATAGCGGTATAGATATTTCCATGTTTATACAGATGGTGCTGTAGTTATTTCCATGTTTATAGAGATGGCAGTCTAGATATTTCCATGTTTATAGAGACAGTGGTGTAGTTATTTCCAAGTTTATAGAGACAGAGTTGTAGATATTTCCATGTTTATACAGATAGCGGTGAAGATATTGCCATGTTTATACAGATAGCGGTGTAGATATTTCCATGTTTATACAGATAGCGGTGTAAATATTTCCATGTTTATAGAGATAGTGGTGTAGATATTTCCAATTTTATACAGATAGCAGTGTAGATGTTTCTAAGTTCATACAGATAGCGGTGTGGATATTTCCATGTTCATACAGATGGCGGTGTAGATATTTCCATGTTTATAGAGGTGGCGGAGTAGATATTTTCATGTTTACACAGATGGCGGTGTAGATATTTCCATGTTTACACAGATAGAGGTGTAGACATTTCCATGTTTACACAGATAGCGGTGTGGATATTTCCATGTTTATGCAGATAGCGGTGTAGATATTTCCATGTTTATACAGATAGCGGTGCGGTTATTTCCATGTTTATACAGATTGTGGTGGAGATATTTCCATGTTTATACAGATAGCGGTGTAGATATTTCCATCTTATTACAGATGGCAGTGTAGATATGTCTATGTTCGTACAGATGGTGGTGTAGATATTTCCATGTTCAAACAGATGGCGGTGTAGATATTTTGAAGTTTATAGAGATAGCGCTGTTGTTATTTCCATATTTATAGAGAAATCTGTGTAGATATTTCCATGTATATTCAGATAGCTGTGTAGATATTTCCATGTTCATGCAGATAGCAGTGTAGATATTTCCATGTTCATCCAGATGTCGGTGTACATATATCCATGTTCATACAGATGGCGGTGAAGATACTTCCATGTTCATACAGATGGCGGTGTAGATAGTTCCATGTTCATACAAATGGCGGTATAGATATTTCCATGTTCATAGAGATGGCGGTGTAGATATTTCCATGTTCATACAAATGGCGGTGTAGATATTTCCATGTTAATAGAGATGGCGGTGTAGATCTTTCCATGTTTATACAGATAGCAGTGTAGTTATTTCCATGTTTATAGAGATAGCAGTGTAGATATTTCCATTGATATAAAGATAGCTGTGTAGATATTTGCATGTTCATACAGATAGCGGTGTAGATATTTCCATGTTCATACAGTTAGCGGTGTAGATATTTCCATGTTCATACAGATAGCGGTGTAGATATTTCCATGTTCATACAGATAGCGGTGTACATATATCCATGTTCACACAGTTAGCGGTGTAGATATTTCCATGTTCATACAGATGACGGTGTAGATATTTCCATGTTCATGCAGATGGCAGTGTAGATATTTCCATGTTCGTACGGATGGCAGTGTAGATATTTCCATGTTCATACAGGTGGCGGTGTAGATATTTCCATGTTTATACAGATAGCAGTGTAGTTATTTCCATGTTTATAGAGATAACAGTGTGGATATTTCCATTGATATACAGATAGCTGTGTAGATATCTGCATGTTCATACAGATATTGGTGTAGATATTTCCATGTTCGTACAGATAGCGGTGTAGATATTTCCATGTTCATACAGATAGCGGTGTAGATATTTCCATGTTCATACAGATAACGCTGTAGATATTTCCATGTTCATACAGATAGCGGTGTAGATATTTCCATGTTCATAGAGATGGCGGTGTAGATATTTCCATGTTTATGCAGATAGCGGTATAGATATTTCCATGTTTATACAGATGGTGCTGTAGTTATTTCCATGTTTATAGAGATGGCAGTCTAGATATTTCCATGTTTATAGAGACAGTGGTGTAGTTATTTCCAAGTTTATAGAGACAGAGTTGTAGATATTTCCATGTTTATACAGATAGCGGTGAAGATATTGCCATGTTTATACAGATAGCGGTGTAGATATTTCCATGTTTATACAGATAGCGGTGTAAATATTTCCATGTTTATAGAGATAGTGGTGTAGATATTTCCAATTTTATACAGATAGCAGTGTAGATGTTTCTAAGTTCATACAGATAGCGGTGTAGATATTTCCATGTTCATACAGATGGCGGTGTAGATATTTCCATGTTTATAGAGGTGGCGGAGTAGATATTTTCATGTTTACACAGATGGCGGTGTAGATATTTCCATGTTTACACAGATAGAGGTGTAGACATTTCCATGTTTACACAGATAGCGGTGTGGATATTTCCATGTTTATGCAGATAGCGGTGTAGATATTTCCATGTTTATACAGATAGCGGTGCGGTTATTTCCATGTTTATACAGATTGTGGTGGAGATATTTCCATGTTTATACAGATAGCGGTGTAGATATTTCCATCTTATTACAGATGGCAGTGTAGATATGTCTATGTTCGTACAGATGGTGGTGTAGATATTTCCATGTTCAAACAGATGGCGGTGTAGATATTTTGAAGTTTATAGAGATAGCGCTGTTGTTATTTCCATATTTATAGAGAAATCTGTGTAGATATTTCCATGTATATTCAGATACCTGTGTAGATATTTCCATGTTCATGCAGATGCCGGTGTACATATATCCATGTTCATACAGATGGCGGTGAAGATATTTCCATGTTCATACAGATGGCGCTGTAGATATTTCCATGTTCATACAGATAGCGGTGTAGATATTTCCGTGTTCATACAGATAGCGGTGTAGGTATTTCCATGTTCATACCCATAGCGGTGTAGACATTTCCATGTTCATACATTTAGCGGTGTAGATATTTCCATGTTCTTACAGATGGCGGTGAAGATATTTACATGTTCATACAGATGGCGGTGTAGATATTTCCGTGTTCGTACGGATGGCAGTGTAGATATTTCCATGTTCATACAGGTGGCGGTGTAGATATTTCCATGTTTACACAGATAGCAGTGTAGTTATTTCCATGTAAATAGAGATAGCTGTGTAGATATTTCCATTGATATACAGATAGCTGTGTAGATATTTGCATGTTCATACAGATAGCGGTGTAGATATTTCCATGTTCGTACAGATAGCGGTGTAGATATTTCCATGTTCATACAGATAGCGGTGTAGATATTTCCATGTTCATACTGATAACTGTGTAGATATTTCCATGTTCATACAGACAGCGGTGTAGATATGTCCATGTTCATACAGGTAGCGGTGTAGATATTTCCATGTTCATACAGATGGCGGTGTAGATATTTAAATGTTCATACAGAGGGCGGTATAGATATTTCCATGTTCGTAGAGATGGCGGTGTGGATATTTCCATGTTCATAGAGATGGCGGTGTAGTTATTTCCATGTTAATGCAGATAGCGGTGTGGATATTTCCATGTTTATGCAGATAGCGGTGTAGATATTTCCATGTTTATACAGATAGCGGTGCGGATATTTCCATGTTTATACAGATAGTTGGGCGGATATTTCCATGTTTATACAGATAGCGGTGTAGATATTTCCATCTTAATACAGATGGCGGTGTAGATATTTCCATGTTTACACAGATAGAGGTGTAGACATTTCCATGTTTACACAGATAGCGGTGTGGATATTTCCATGTTTATGCAGATAGCGGTGTAGATATTTCCATGTTTATACAGATAGCGGTGCGGTTATTTCCATGTTTATACAGATTGTGGTGGAGATATTTCCATGTTTATACAGATAGCGGTGTAGATATTTCCATCTTATTACAGATGGCAGTGTAGATATGTCTATGTTCGTACAGATGGTGGTGTAGATATTTCCATGTTCAAACAGATGGCGGTGTAGATATTTTGAAGTTTATAGAGATAGCGCTGTTGTTATTTCCATATTTATAGAGAAATCTGTGTAGATATTTCCATGTATATTCAGATAGCTGTGTAGATATTTCCATGTTCATGCAGATAGCAGTGTAGATATTTCCATGTTCATCCAGATGTCGGTGTACATATATCCATGTTCATACAGATGGCGGTGAAGATACTTCCATGTTCATACAGATGGCGGTGTAGATAGTTCCATGTTCATACAAATGGCGGTATAGATATTTCCATGTTCATAGAGATGGCGCTGTAGATATTTCCATGTTCATACAAATGGCGGTGTAGATATTTCCATGTTAATAGAGATGGCGGTGTAGATCTTTCCATGTTTATACAGATAGCAGTGTAGTTATTTCCATGTTTATAGAGATAGCAGTGTAGATATTTCCATTGATATAAAGATAGCTGTGTAGATATTTGCATGTTCATACAGATAGCGGTGTAGATATTTCCATGTTCATACAGTTAGCGGTGTAGAGATTTCCATGTTCATATAGCTAGCATTGTAGATATTTCCATGTTCATACAGATGGCGGTGTAGATCTTTCCATGCTCATACAGATGGCGGTGTAGATATTTCCATGTTCATTGAGATGGCGGTGAAGATATTTCCATGTTCATAGTTATGGCGGGGTAGATATTTCCATCTTAATACAGATGGCGGTGTAGATATTTCCATGTTTACACAGATAGCGGTGTAGACATTTCCATGTTTACACAGATAGCGGTGTGGATATTTCCATGTTTATGCAGATAGCAGTGTAGATATTTCCATGTTTATACAGATAGCGGTGCGGATATTTCCATGTTTATACAGATAGTTGGGCAGATATTTCCATGTTTATAAAGATAGCGGTGTAGATATTTCCATCTTAATACAGATGGTGGTGTAGATATGTCCATGTTTGTACAGATGGCGGTGTAGATATTTCCATGTTCATACAGATGGCGGTGTAGATAATTCGAAGTTTATAGAAATAGCGCTGTAGTTATTTCCATATTTACAGAGAAATCTGTGTAGAAATTTCCATCTATATGCAGATAACTGTGTAGATATTTCCATGTCCATGCAGAAAGCGGTGTAGATATTTCCATGTTCATCCAGATGCCGGTGTAGATATATCCATGTTCATGCAGATGGCCGTGAAGATATTTCCATGTTCATACAGGTGGCGGTGTAGATATTTCCATGTTCATACAAAAGGCGGTGTAGATATTTCCATGTTCATACAGATAGCGGTGTAGATATTTCCATGTTCATACAGATAGCGGTGTAGATATTTCCATGTTCATACAGTTAGCGGTGTAGATATTTCCATGTTCGTACTGATGGCGGTGTAGATATTTCCATGTTCATACCAATAGCGGTGTAGATATTTCCAAGTTCATACAGTTAGCGGTGTAGATATTTCCATGTTCATACTGATACCGGTGTAGATATTTCCAAGTTCATACAGATAGCGGTGTAGATATTTCCATGTCCATACCAATAGCGGTGTAGATATTTCCATGTTCATACAGTTAGCGGTGTAGATATTTCCATGTCCATACAGATGGCGGTGTAGATATTTACATGTTCATACAGATGGCGGTGTAGATATTTCCATGTTCGTACAGATGGCGGTGTAGATATTTCCATGTTCATAGAGATGGCGGTGTAGATATTTCCATGTTTATGCAGATAGCTGTATAGATATTTCCATGTATATACCGATGGTGGTGTAGATATTTCCATGTTTATAGAGGAGGCGGTCTATATATTTCCATGTTTACAGAGATAGTGGTGTAGTTATTTCCAAGTTTATAGAGACAGCGTTGTAGATATTTCCATGTTTATACAGATGGCGGTGTAGATATTTCCATGTTCATACAGATGGCGGTGTAGATATTTCCATGTTCATACAGATAGCGGTGTAGATATTTCCTTGTTCATTCAGTTAGCGGTGTAGATATTTCCATGTTCATACAGATGACGTTGCAGATATTTACATGTTCATACAGATGGCGGTGTAGATATTTCCATGTTCGTACAGATGGCGGTGTAGATATTTCCATGTTCATACAGGTGGCGGTGTAGATATTTCCACGTTTATACAGATAGCAGTGTAGTTATTTCCATGTTTATAGAGATAGCAGTGTAGATTTTCCATTGATATACAGATAGCTGTGTAGATATTTGGATGTTCATACAGATAGCGGTGTAGATATTTCCATGTTCATACAGATAGCGGTGTAGATATTTCCATGTTCATACGGATAGCGGTGTAGATATTTCCATGTTCATAGAGATAACGGTGTAGATATTTCCATGTTCATACAGATAGCGGTGTAGATATTTCCATGTTCATACAGATAGCGGTGTAGATATTTCCATGTTCATACAGATAGCGGTGTAGATATTTCCATGTTCATACAGTTAGCGATGTAGATATTTCCATGTTCATACAGATGGCGGTGTAGATATTTACATGTTCATACAGATGGCGGTGTAGATATTTCCATGTTGAGACAGATAGCGGTGTAGATATTTCCATGTTCATACAGATGGCGGTGTAGATATTTACATGTTCATACAGATGGCGGTGTAGATATTTCCATGTTGAGACAGATAGCGGTGTAGATATTTCCATGTTCATACAGAAACCCGTTTAGATATTTCCATGTTCATATAGATAGCGGTGTAGATATTTCCATGTTTATGCAGATAATGGTGTAGATATTTCCATGTTTATACAGATAGCGGTGTGTTTATTTCCATGTTTATACAGATAGTCGTGCAGATATTTCCATGTTTATACAGATAGCGGTGTAGATATTTCCATCTTAATACAGATAGCGGTTTAGATACTTCCATGTTCATACAGATGGCGGTGTAGACATTTCGAAGATTATAGAGATTGCTCTGTAGTTATTTCCCTATTTATAGAGAAATCTGTGTAGCTATTTCCATGTATATGCAGACAGATGTGTAGATATTTCCATGTTCATGCAGAATTCGGTGTAGATATTTACATGTTCATCCAGATGCCGGTGTAGATATATCCATGTTCATACAGATGGCCGTGAAGATATTTCCATGTTCATACAGATGGCGGTGTAGATATTTCCATGTTCATACAAAAGGCGGTGTAGATATTTCCTTGTTCATAGAGATGACGGTGTAGATATTTCCATGTTCATACAAATGGCGGTGTAGATATTTCCATGTTCATAGAGATGGCGGTGTAGATATTTCCATGTTTATACAGATAGCAGTGTAGTTATTTCCATGTTTATAGAGATAGCAGTGTAGACATTTGCATTGATATACAGATAGCTGTGTAGATATTTGCATGGACATACACATAGCGGTGTAGATATTTCCATGCTCATACAGATAGCAGTGTAGATATTTCCATGTTCATACAGATAGCGGTGTAGATATTTCCATGTTCATACAGATAGCGGTGTAGATATTTCCATGTTCATACCAATAGCGGTGTAGATATTTCCATGTTCATACAGTTAGCGGTGTAGATATTTCCATGTCCATACAGATGGCGGTGTAGATATTTACATGTTCATACAGATGGCGGTGTAGATATTTCCATGTTCGTACAGATGGCGGTGTAGATATTTCCATGTTCATAGAGATGGCGGTGTAGATATTTCCATGTTTATGCAGATAGCTGTATAGATATTTCCATGTATATACCGATGGTGGTGTAGATATTTCCATGTTTATAGAGGAGGCGGTCTATATATTTCCATGTTTACAGAGATAGTGGTGTAGTTATTTCCAAGTTTATAGAGACAGCGTTGTAGATATTTCCATGTTTATACAGATAGCGGTGAAGATACTTCCATGTTTATACAGATAGCAGTGTAGATATTTCCATGTTTATAAAGATAGTGGTGTAGATAATTTCAATTTTATACCGAGAGCGGTGTACATATTTCCAACTTCATACAGATAGCGGTGTAGGTATATCCACGTTTATAGAGATGGCGGTGTAGATATTTCCATGTTCATGCAGATGGCGGTGTAGATATTTCCACGTTCATACCAATGGCGGTGTAGATATTTCCATGTTCATAGAGATGGCAGTGTAGATATTTCCATGTTCATACAAATGGCGTTGTAGATATTTCCATGTTCATAGAGATGGCGGTGTAGATATTTCCATGTTTATACAGATAGCAGTGTAGTTATTTCCATGTTTATAGAGATAGCAGTGAAGATATTTCCATTGATATACAGATAGCTGCGTAGATATTTGCATGTTCATACAGATAGCGGTGTAGATATTTCCATGTTCATACAGATAGCGGTGTAGATATTTCCATGTTCATACAGATAGCGGTGTAGATATTTCCATGTTCATACAGATAGCGGTGTACATATATCCATGTTCACACAGTTAGCGGTGTAGATATTTCCATGTTCATACAGATGACGGTGTAGATATTTCCATGTTCATGCAGATGGCAGTGTAGATATTTCCATGTTCGTACGGATGGCAGTGTAGATATTTCCATGTTCATACAGGTGGCGGTGTAGATATTTCCATGTTTATACAGATAGCAGTGTAGTTATTTCCATGTTTATAGAGATAACAGTGTGGATATTTCCATTGATATACAGATAGCTGTGTAGATATCTGCATGTTCATACAGATATTGGTGTAGATATTTCCATGTTCGTACAGATAGCGGTGTAGATATTTCCATGTTCATACAGATAGCGGTGTAGATATTTCCATGTTCATACAGATAACGCTGTAGATATTTCCATGTTCATACAGATAGCGGTGTAGATATTTCCATGTTCATAGAGATGGCGGTGTAGATATTTCCATGTTTATGCAGATAGCGGTATAGATATTTCCATGTTTATACAGATGGTGCTGTAGTTATTTCCATGTTTATAGAGATGGCAGTCTAGATATTTCCATGTTTATAGAGACAGTGGTGTAGTTATTTCCAAGTTTATAGAGACAGAGTTGTAGATATTTCCATGTTTATACAGATAGCGGTGAAGATATTGCCATGTTTATACAGATAGCGGTGTAGATATTTCCATGTTTATACAGATAGCGGTGTAAATATTTCCATGTTTATAGAGATAGTGGTGTAGATATTTCCAATTTTATACAGATAGCAGTGTAGATGTTTCTAAGTTCATACAGATAGCGGTGTAGATATTTCCATGTTCATACAGATGGCGGTGTAGATATTTCCATGTTTATAGAGGTGGCGGAGTAGATATTTTCATGTTTACACAGATGGCGGTGTAGATATTTCCATGTTTACACAGATAGAGGTGTAGACATTTCCATGTTTACACAGATAGCGGTGTGGATATTTCCATGTTTATGCAGATAGCGGTGTAGATATTTCCATGTTTATACAGATAGCGGTGCGGTTATTTCCATGTTTATACAGATTGTGGTGGAGATATTTCCATGTTTATACAGATAGCGGTGTAGATATTTCCATCTTATTACAGATGGCAGTGTAGATATGTCTATGTTCGTACAGATGGTGGTGTAGATATTTCCATGTTCAAACAGATGGCGGTGTAGATATTTTGAAGTTTATAGAGATAGCGCTGTTGTTATTTCCATATTTATAGAGAAATCTGTGTAGATATTTCCATGTATATTCAGATAGCTGTGTAGATATTTCCATGTTCATGCAGATAGCAGTGTAGATATTTCCATGTTCATCCAGATGTCGGTGTACATATATCCATGTTCATACAGATGGCGGTGAAGATACTTCCATGTTCATACAGATGGCGGTGTAGATAGTTCCATGTTCATACAAATGGCGGTATAGATATTTCCATGTTCATAGAGATGGCGGTGTAGATATTTCCATGTTCATACAAATGGCGGTGTAGATATTTCCATGTTAATAGAGATGGCGGTGTAGATCTTTCCATGTTTATACAGATAGCAGTGTAGTTATTTCCATGTTTATAGAGATAGCAGTGTAGATATTTCCATTGATATAAAGATAGCTATGTAGATATTTGCATGTTCATACAGATAGCGGTGTAGATATTTCCATGTTCATACAGTTAGCGGTGTAGATATTTCCATGTTCATACAGATAGCGGTGTAGATATTTCCATGTTCATACAGATAGCGGTGTACATATATCCATGTTCACACAGTTAGCGGTGTAGATATTTCCATGTTCATACAGATGACGGTGTAGATATTTCCATGTTCATGCAGATGGCAGTGTAGATATTTCCATGTTCGTACGGATGGCAGTGTAGATATTTCCATGTTCATACAGGTGGCGGTGTAGATATTTCCATGTTTATACAGATAGCAGTGTAGTTATTTCCATGTTTATAGAGATAACAGTGTGGATATTTCCATTGATATACAGATAGCTGTGTAGATATCTGCATGTTCATACAGATATTGGTGTAGATATTTCCATGTTCGTACAGATAGCGGTGTAGATATTTCCATGTTCATACAGATAGCGGTGTAGATATTTCCATGTTCATACAGATAACGCTGTAGATATTTCCATGTTCATACAGATAGCGGTGTAGATATTTCCATGTTCATAGAGATGGCGGTGTAGATATTTCCATGTTTATGCAGATAGCGGTATAGATATTTCCATGTTTATACAGATGGTGCTGTAGTTATTTCCATGTTTATAGAGATGGCAGTCTAGATATTTCCATGTTTATAGAGACAGTGGTGTAGTTATTTCCAAGTTTATAGAGACAGAGTTGTAGATATTTCCATGTTTATACAGATAGCGGTGTAAATATTTCCATGTTTATAGAGATAGTGGTGTAGATATTTCCAATTTTATACAGATAGCAGTGTAGATGTTTCTAAGTTCATACAGATAGCGGTGTAGATATTTCCATGTTCATACAGATGGCGGTGTAGATATTTCCATGTTTATAGAGGTGGCGGAGTAGATATTTTCATGTTTACACAGATGGCGGTGTAGATATTTCCATGTTTACACAGATAGAGGTGTAGACATTTCCATGTTTACACAGATAGCGGTGTGGATATTTCCATGTTTATGCAGATAGCGGTGTAGATATTTCCATGTTTATACAGATAGCGGTGCGGTTATTTCCATGTTTATACAGATTGTGGTGGAGATATTTCCATGTTTATACAGATAGCGGTGTAGATATTTCCATCTTATTACAGATGGCAGTGTAGATATGTCTATGTTCGTACAGATGGTGGTGTAGATATTTCCATGTTCAAACAGATGGCGGTGTAGATATTTTGAAGTTTATAGAGATAGCGCTGTTGTTATTTCCATATTTATAGAGAAATCTGTGTAGATATTTCCATGTATATTCAGATAGCTGTGTAGATATTTCCATGTTCATGCAGATAGCAGTGTAGATATTTCCATGTTCATCCAGATGTCGGTGTACATATATCCATGTTCATACAGATGGCGGTGAAGATACTTCCATGTTCATACAGATGGCGGTGTAGATAGTTCCATGTTCATACAAATGGCGGTATAGATATTTCCATGTTCATAGAGATGGCGGTGTAGATATTTCCATGTTCATACAAATGGCGGTGTAGATATTTCCATGTTAATAGAGATGGCGGTGTAGATCTTTCCATGTTTATACAGATAGCAGTGTAGTTATTTCCATGTTTATAGAGATAGCAGTGTAGATATTTCCATTGATATAAAGATAGCTGTGTAGATATTTGCATGTTCATACAGATAGCGGTGTAGATATTTCCATGTTCATACAGTTAGCGGTGTAGATATTTCCATGTTCATACAGATAGCGGTGTAGATATTTCCATGTTCATACAGATAGCGGTGTACATATATCCATGTTCACACAGTTAGCGGTGTAGATATTTCCATGTTCATACAGATGACGGTGTAGATATTTCCATGTTCATGCAGATGGCAGTGTAGATATTTCCATGTTCGTACGGATGGCAGTGTAGATATTTCCATGTTCATACAGGTGGCGGTGTAGATATTTCCATGTTTATACAGATAGCAGTGTAGTTATTTCCATGTTTATAGAGATAACAGTGTGGATATTTCCATTGATATACAGATAGCTGTGTAGATATCTGCATGTTCATACAGATATTGGTGTAGATATTTCCATGTTCGTACAGATAGCGGTGTAGATATTTCCATGTTCATACAGATAGCGGTGTAGATATTTCCATGTTCATACAGATAACGCTGTAGATATTTCCATGTTCATACAGATAGCGGTGTAGATATTTCCATGTTCATAGAGATGGCGGTGTAGATATTTCCATGTTTATGCAGATAGCGGTATAGATATTTCCATGTTTATACAGATGGTGCTGTAGTTATTTCCATGTTTATAGAGATGGCAGTCTAGATATTTCCATGTTTATAGAGACAGTGGTGTAGTTATTTCCAAGTTTATAGAGACAGAGTTGTAGATATTTCCATGTTTATACAGATAGCGGTGAAGATATTGCCATGTTTATACAGATAGCGGTGTAGATATTTCCATGTTTATACAGATAGCGGTGTAAATATTTCCATGTTTATAGAGATAGTGGTGTAGATATTTCCAATTTTATACAGATAGCAGTGTAGATGTTTCTAAGTTCATACAGATAGCGGTGTAGATATTTCCATGTTCATACAGATGGCGGTGTAGATATTTCCATGTTTATAGAGGTGGCGGAGTAGATATTTTCATGTTTACACAGATGGCGGTGTAGATATTTCCATGTTTACACAGATAGAGGTGTAGACATTTCCATGTTTATACAGATAGCGGTGCGGTTATTTCCATGTTTATACAGATTGTGGTGGAGATATTTCCATGTTTATACAGATAGCGGTGTAGATATTTCCATCTTATTACAGATGGCAGTGTAGATATGTCTATGTTCGTACAGATGGTGGTGTAGATATTTCCATGTTCAAACAGATGGCGGTGTAGATATTTTGAAGTTTATAGAGATAGCGCTGTTGTTATTTCCATATTTATAGAGAAATCTGTGTAGATATTTCCATGTATATTCAGATAGCTGTGTAGATATTTCCATGTTCATGCAGATAGCAGTGTAGATATTTCCATGTTCATCCAGATGTCGGTGTACATATATCCATGTTCATACAGATGGCGGTGAAGATACTTCCATGTTCATACAGATGGCGGTGTAGATAGTTCCATGTTCATACAAATGGCGGTATAGATATTTCCATGTTCATAGAGATGGCGGTGTAGATATTTCCATGTTCATACAAATGGCGGTGTAGATATTTCCATGTTAATAGAGATGGCGGTGTAGATCTTTCCATGTTTATACAGATAGCAGTGTAGTTATTTCCATGTTTATAGAGATAGCAGTGTAGATATTTCCATTGATATAAAGATAGCTGTGTAGATATTTGCATGTTCATACAGATAGCGGTGTAGATATTTCCATGTTCATACAGTTAGCGGTGTAGATATTTCCATGTTCATACAGATAGCGGTGTACATATATCCATGTTCACACAGTTAGCGGTGTAGATATTTCCATGTTCATACAGATGACGGTGTAGATATTTCCATGTTCAAGCAGATGGCAGTGTAGATATTTCCATGTTCGTACGGATGGCAGTGTAGATATTTCCATGTTCATACAGGTGGCGGTGTAGATATTTCCATGTTTATACAGATAGCAGTGTAGTTTTTTCCATGTTTATAGAGATAACAGTGTGGATATTTCCATTGATATACAGATAGCTGTGTAGATATCTGCATGTTCATACAGATATTGGTGTAGATATTTCCATGTTCGTACAGATAGCGGTGTAGATATTTCCATGTTCATACAGATAGCGGTGTAGATATTTCCATGTTCATACAGATAACGCTGTAGATATTTCCATGTTCATACAGATAGCGGTGTAGATATTTCCATGTTCATAGAGATGGCGGTGTAGATATTTCCATGTTTATGCAGATAGCGGTATAGATATTTCCATGTTTATACAGATGGTGCTGTAGTTATTTCCATGTTTATAGAGATGGCAGTCTAGATATTTCCATGTTTATAGAGACAGTGGTGTAGTTATTTCCAAGTTTATAGAGACAGAGTTGTAGATATTTCCATGTTTATACAGATAGCGGTGAAGATATTGCCATGTTTATACAGATAGCGGTGTAGATATTTCTATGTTTATACAGATAGCGGTGTAAATATTTCCATGTTTATAGAGATAGTGGTGTAGATATTTCCAATTTTATACAGATAGCAGTGTAGATGTTTCTAAGTTCATACAGATAGCGGTGTAGATATTTCCATGTTCATACAGATGGCGGTGTAGATATTTCCATGTTTATAGAGGTGGCGGAGTAGATATTTTCATGTTTACACAGATGGCGGTGTAGATATTTCCATGTTTACACAGATAGAGGTGTAGACATTTCCATGTTTACACAGATAGCGGTGTGGATATTTCCATGTTTATGCAGATAGCGGTGTAGATATTTCCATGTTTATACAGATAGCGGTGCGGTTATTTCCATGTTTATACAGATTGTGGTGGAGATATTTCCATGTTTATACAGATAGCGGTGTAGATATTTCCATCTTATTACAGATGGCAGTGTAGATATGTCTATGTTCGTATAGATGGTGGTGTAGATATTTCCATGTTCAAACAGATGGCGGTGTAGATATTTTGAAGTTTATAGAGATAGCGCTGTTGTTATTTCCATATTTATAGAGAAATCTGTGTAGATATTTCCATGTATATTCAGATACCTGTGTAGATATTTCCATGTTCATGCAGATGCCGGTGTACATATATCCATGTTCATACAGATGGCGGTGAAGATATTTCCATGTTCATACAGATGGCGCTGTAGATATTTACATGTTCATACAGATAGCGGTGTAGATATTTCCGTGTTCATACAGATAGCGGTGTAGGTATTTCCATGTTCATACCCATAGCGGTGTAGACATTTCCATGTTCATACATTTAGCGGTGTAGATATTTCCATGTTCTTACAGATGGCGGTGAAGATATTTACATGTTCATACAGATGGCGGTGTAGATATTTCCGTGTTCGTACGGATGGCAGTGTAGATATTTCCATGTTCATACAGGTGGCGGTGTAGATATTTCCATGTTTACACAGATAGCAGTGTAGTTATTTCCATGTAAATAGAGATAGCTGTGTAGATATTTCCATTGATATACAGATAGCTGTGTAGATATTTGCATGTTCATACAGATAGCGGTGTAGATATTTCCATGTTCGTACAGATAGCGGTGTAGATATTTCCATGTTCATACAGATAGCGGTGTAGATATTTCCATGTTCATACTGATAACTGTGTAGATATTTCCATGTTCATACAGACAGCGGTGTAGATATGTCCATGTTCATACAGGTAGCGGTGTAGATATTTCCATGTTCATACAGATGGCGGTGTAGATATTTAAATGTTCATACAGAGGGCGGTATAGATATTTCCATGTTCGTAGAGATGGCGGTGTGGATATTTCCATGTTCATAGAGATGGCGGTGTAGTTATTTCCATGTTAATGCAGATAGCGGTGTGGATATTTCCATGTTTATGCAGATAGCGGTGTAGATATTTCCATGTTTATACAGATAGCGGTGCGGATATTTCCATGTTTATACAGATAGTTGGGCGGATATTTCCATGTTTATACAGACAGCGGTGTAGATATTTCCATCTTAATACAGATGGCGGTGTAGATATTTCCATGTTTACACAGATAGAGGTGTAGACATTTCCATGTTTACACAGATAGCGGTGTGGATATTTCCATGTTTATGCAGATAGCGGTGTAGATATTTCCATGTTTATACAGATAGCGGTGCGGTTATTTCCATGTTTATACAGATTGTGGTGGAGATATTTCCATGTTTATACAGATAGCGGTGTAGATATTTCCATCTTATTACAGATGGCAGTGTAGATATGTCTATGTTCGTACAGATGGTGGTGTAGATATTTCCATGTTCAAACAGATGGCGGTGTAGATATTTTGAAGTTTATAGAGATAGCGCTGTTGTTATTTCCATATTTATAGAGAAATCTGTGTAGATATTTCCATGTATATTCAGATAGCTGTGTAGATATTTCCATGTTCATGCAGATAGCAGTGTAGATATTTCCATGTTCATCCAGATGTCGGTGTACATATATCCATGTTCATACAGATGGCGGTGAAGATACTTCCATGTTCATACAGATGGCGGTGTAGATAGTTCCATGTTCATACAAATGGCGGTATAGATATTTCCATGTTCATAGAGATGGCAGTGTAGATATTTCCATGTTCATACAAATGGCGGTGTAGATATTTCCATGTTAATAGAGATGGCGGTGTAGATCTTTCCATGTTTATACAGATAGCAGTGTAGTTATTTCCATGTTTATAGAGATAGCAGTGTAGATATTTCCATTGATATAAAGATAGCTGTGTAGATATTTGCATGTTCATACAGATAGCGGTGTAGATATTTCCATGTTCATACAGTTAGCGGTGTAGAGATTTCCATGTTCATATAGCTAGCATTGTAGATATTTCCATGTTCATACAGATGGCGGTGTAGATCTTTCCATGCTCATACAGATGGCGGTGTAGATATTTCCATGTTCATTGAGATGGCGGTGAAGATATTTCCATGTTCATAGTTATGGCGGGGTAGATATTTCCATCTTAATACAGATGGCGGTGTAGATATTTCCATGTTTACACAGATAGCGGTGTAGACATTTCCATGTTTACACAGATAGCGGTGTGGATATTTCCATGTTTATGCAGATAGCAGTGTAGATATTTCCATGTTTATACAGATAGCGGTGCGGATATTTCCATGTTTATACAGATAGTTGGGCAGATATTTCCATGTTTATAAAGATAGCGGTGTAGATATTTCCATCTTAATACAGATGGTGGTGTAGATATGTCCATGTTTGTACAGATGGCGGTGTAGATATTTCCATGTTCATACAGATGGCGGTGTAGATAATTCGAAGTTTATAGAAATAGCGCTGTAGTTATTTCCATATTTACAGAGAAATCTGTGTAGAAATTTCCATCTATATGCAGATAACTGTGTAGATATTTCCATGTCCATGCAGAAAGCGGTGTAGATATTTCCATGTTCATCCAGATGCCGGTGTAGATATATCCATGTTCATGCAGATGGCCGTGAAGATATTTCCATGTTCATACAGGTGGCGGTGTAGATATTTCCATGTTCATACAAAAGGCGGTGTAGATATTTCCATGTTCATACAGATAGCGGTGTAGATATTTCCATGTTCATACAGATAGCGGTGTAGATATTTCCATGTTCATACAGTTAGCGGTGTAGATATTTCCATGTTCGTACTGATGGCGGTGTAGATATTTCCATGTTCATACCAATAGCGGTGTAGATATTTCCATGTTCATACAGTTAGCGGTGTAGATATTTCCATGTTCATACTGATACCGGTGTAGATATTTCCAAGTTCATACAGATAGCGGTGTAGATATTTCCATGTCCATACCAATAGCGGTGTAGATATTTCCATGTTCATACAGTTAGCGGTGTAGATATTTCCATGTCCATACAGATGGCGGTGTAGATATTTACATGTTCATACAGATGGCGGTGTAGATATTTCCATGTTCGTACAGATGGCGGTGTAGATATTTCCATGTTCATAGAGATGGCGGTGTAGATATTTCCATGTTTATGCAGATAGCTGTATAGATATTTCCATGTATATACCGATGGTGGTGTAGATATTTCCATGTTTATAGAGGAGGCGGTCTATATATTTCCATGTTTACAGAGATAGTGGTGTAGTTATTTCCAAGTTTATAGAGACAGCGTTGTAGATATTTCCATGTTTATACAGATAGCGGTGAAGATACTTCCATGTTTATACAGATAGCGGTGCAGATATTTCCATGTTTATACAGATAGCAGTGTAGATATTTCCATGTTTATAAAGATAGTGGTGTAGATAATTTCAATTTTATACCGAGAGCGGTGTACATATTTCCAACTTCATACAGATAGCGGTGTAGGTATTTCCACGTTTATAGAGATGGCGGTGTAGATATTTCCATGTTCATGCAGATGGCGGTGTAGATATTTCCACGTTCATACCAATGGCGGTGTAGATATTTCCATGTTCATAGAGATGGCAGTGTAGATATTTCCATGTTCATACAAATGGCGTTGTAGATATTTCCATGTTCATAGAGATGGCGGTGTAGATATTTCCATGTTTATACAGATAGCAGTGTAGTTATTTCCATGTTTATAGAGATAGCAGTGAAGATATTTCCATTGATATACAGATAGCTGCGTAGATATTTGCATGTTCATACAGATAGCGGTGTAGATATTTCCATGTTCATACAGATAGCGGTGTAGATATTTCCATGTTCATACAGATAGCGGTGTAGATATTTCCATGTTCATACAGATAGCGGTGTACATATATCCATGTTCACACAGTTAGCGGTGTAGATATTTCCATGTTCATACAGATGACGGTGTAGATATTTCCATGTTCATGCAGATGGCAGTGTAGATATTTCCATGTTCGTACGGATGGCAGTGTAGATATTTCCATGTTCATACAGGTGGCGGTGTAGATATTTCCATGTTTATACAGATAGCAGTGTAGTTATTTCCATGTTTATAGAGATAACAGTGTGGATATTTCCATTGATATACAGATAGCTGTGTAGATATCTGCATGTTCATACAGATATTGGTGTAGATATTTCCATGTTCGTACAGATAGCGGTGTAGATATTTCCATGTTCATACAGATAGCGGTGTAGATATTTCCATGTTCATACAGATAACGCTGTAGATATTTCCATGTTCATACAGATAGCGGTGTAGATATTTCCATGTTCATAGAGATGGTGGTGTAGATATTTCCATGTTTATGCAGATAGCGGTATAGATATTTCCATGTTTATACAGATGGTGCTGTAGTTATTTCCATGTTTATAGAGATGGCAGTCTAGATATTTCCATGTTTATAGAGACAGTGGTGTAGTTATTTCCAAGTTTATAGAGACAGAGTTGTAGATATTTCCATGTTTATACAGATAGCGGTGAAGATATTGCCATGTTTATACAGATAGCGGTGTAGATATTTCCATGTTTATACAGATAGCGGTGTAAATATTTCCATGTTTATAGAGATAGTGGTGTAGATATTTCCAATTTTATACAGATAGCAGTGTAGATGTTTCTAAGTTCATACAGATAGCGGTGTAGATATTTCCATGTTCATACAGATGGCGGTGTAGATATTTCCATGTTTATAGAGGTGGCGGAGTAGATATTTTCATGTTTACACAGATGGCGGTGTAGATATTTCCATGTTTACACAGATAGAGGTGTAGACATTTCCATGTTTACACAGATAGCGGTGTGGATATTTCCATGTTTATGCAGATAGCGGTGTAGATATTTCCATGTTTATACAGATAGCGGTGCGGTTATTTCCATGTTTATACAGATTGTGGTGGAGATATTTCCATGTTTATACAGATAGCGGTGTAGATATTTCCATCTTATTACAGATGGCAGTGTAGATATGTCTATGTTCGTACAGATGGTGGTGTAGATATTTCCATTTTCAAACAGATGGCGGTGTAGATATTTTGAAGTTTATAGAGATAGCGCTGTTGTTATTTCCATATTTATAGAGAAATCTGTGTAGATATTTCCATGTATATTCAGATACCTGTGTAGATATTTCCATGTTCATGCAGATGCCGGTGTACATATATCCATGTTCATACAGATGGCGGTGAAGATATTTCCATGTTCATACAGATGGCGCTGTAGATATTTCCATGTTCATACAGATAGCGGTGTAGATATTTCCGTGTTCATACAGATAGCGGTGTAGGTATTTCCATGTTCATACCCATAGCGGTGTAGACATTTCCATGTTCATACATTTAGCGGTGTAGATATTTCCATGTTCTTACAGATGGCGGTGAAGATATTTACATGTTCATACAGATGGCGGTGTAGATATTTCCGTGTTCGTACGGATGGCAGTGTAGATATTTCCATGTTCATACAGGTGGCGGTGTAGATATTTCCATGTTTACACAGATAGCAGTGTAGTTATTTCCATGTAAATAGAGATAGCTGTGTAGATATTTCCATTGATATACAGATAGCTGTGTAGATATTTGCATGTTCATGCAGATAGCGGTGTAGATATTTCCATGTTCGTACAGATAGCGGTGTAGATATTTCCATGTTCATACAGATAGCGGTGTAGATATTTCCATGTTCATACTGATAACTGTGTAGATATTTCCATGTTCATACAGACAGCGGTGTAGATATGTCCATGTTCATACAGGTAGCGGTGTAGATATTTCCCTGTTCATACAGATGGCGGTGTAGATATTTAAATGTTCATACAGAGGGCGGTATAGATATTTCCATGTTCGTAGAGATGGCGGTGTGGATATTTCCATGTTCATAGAGATGGCCGTGTAGTTATTTCCATGTTAATGCAGATAGCGGTGTGGATATTTCCATGTTTATACAGATAGCGGTGTAGATATTTCCATGTTTATACAGATAGCGGTGCGGATATTTCCATGTTTATACAGATAGTTGGGCGGATATTTCCATGTTTATACAGATAGCGGTGTAGATATTTCCATCTTAATACAGATGGCGGTGTAGATATGTCCATGTTTGTACAGATGGCGGTGTAGATATTTCCATGTTCATACAGATGTCGGTGTAGATATTTCGAAGTTTATAGAGATAGCCCTGTAGTTATTTCCATATTTATAGAGAAATCTGTGTAGATATTTCCATGTATATTCAGATAGCTGTGTAGATATTTCCATGTTCATGCAGATAGCAGTGTAGATATTTCCATGTTCATCCAGATGTCGGTGTACATATATCCATGTTCATACAGATGGCGGTGAAGATACTTCCATGTTCATACAGATGGCGGTGTAGATAGTTCCATGTTCATACAAATGGCGGTATAGATATTTCCATGTTCATAGAGATGGCGGTGTAGATATTTCCATGTTCATACAAATGGCGGTGTAGATATTTCCATGTTAATAGAGATGGCGGTGTAGATCTTTCCATGTTTATACAGATAGCAGTGTAGTTATTTCCATGTTTATAGAGATAGCAGTGTAGATATTTCCATTGATATAAAGATAGCTGTGTAGATATTTGCATGTTCATACAGATAGCGGTGTAGATATTTCCATGTTCATACAGTTAGCGGTGTAGAGATTTCCATGTTCATATAGCTAGCATTGTAGATATTTCCATGTTCATACAGATGGCGGTGTAGATTTTCCATGCTCATACAGATGGCGGTGTAGATATTTCCATGTTCATTGAGATGGCGGTGAAGATATTTCCATGTTCATAGTTATGGCGGGGTAGATATTTCCATCTTAATACAGATGGCGGTGTAGATATTTCCATGTTTACACAGATAGCGGTGTAGACATTTCCATGTTTACACAGATAGCGGTGTGGATATTTCCATGTTTATGCAGATAGCAGTGTAGATATTTCCATGTTTATACAGATAGCGGTGCGGATATTTCCATGTTTATACAGATAGTTGGGCAGATATTTCCATGTTTATAAAGATAGCGGTGTAGATATTTCCATCTTAATACAGATGGTGGTGTAGATATGTCCATGTTTGTACAGATGGCGATGTAGATATTTCCATGTTCATACAGATGGCGGTGTAGATAATTCGAAGTTTATAGAAATAGCGCTGTAGTTATTTCCATATTTACAGAGAAATCTGTGTAGAAATTTCCATCTATATGCAGATAACTGTGTAGATATTTCCATGTCCATGCAGAAAGCGGTGTAGATATTTCCATGTTCATCCAGATGCCGGTGTAGATATATCCATGTTCATGCAGATGGCCGTGAAGATATTTCCATGTTCATACAGGTGGCGGTGTAGATATTTCCATGTTCATACAAAAGGCGGTGTAGATATTTGCATGCTCATACCCATAGCGGTGTAGATATTTCCATGTTCATACAGATAGCGGTGTAGATATTTCCATGTTCATACAGATAGCAGTGTAGATATTTCCATGTTCAAACAGATAGCGGTGTAGATATTTCCATGTTCATACCAATAGCGGTGTAGATATTTCCATGTTCATACAGTTAGCGGTGTAGATATTTCCATGTTCATACAGATGGCGGTGTAGATATTTCCATGTTCATACAGATGGCGGTGTAGATATTTCCATGTTCATACAGATAGCGGTGTAGATATTTCCTTGTTCATTCAGTTAGCGGTGTAGATATTTCCATGTTCATACAGATGACGTTGCAGATATTTACATGTTCATACAGATGGCGGTGTAGATATTTCCATGTTCGTACGGATGGCGGTGTAGATATTTCCATGTTCATACAGGTGGCGGTGTAGATATTTCCACGTTTATACAGATAGCAGTGTAGTTATTTCCATGTTTATAGAGATAGCAGTGTAGATTTTCCATTGAAATACAGATAGCTGTGTAGATATTTGGATGTTCATACAGATAGCGGTGTAGATATTTCCATGTTCATACAGATAGCGGTGTAGATATTTCCATGTTCATACGGATAGCGGTGTAGATATTTCCATGTTCATAGAGATAACGGTGTAGATATTTCCATGTTCATACAGATAGCGGTGTAGATATTTCCATGTTCATACAGATAGCGGTGTAGATATTTCCATGTTCATACAGATAGCGGTGTAGATATTTCCATGTTCATACAGTTAGCGATGTAGATATTCCAATGTTCATACAGATGGCGGTGTCGATATTTACATGTTCATACAGATGGCGGTGTAGATATTTCCATGTTGAGACAGATAGCGGTGTAGATATTTCCATGTTCATACAGAAACCCGTTTAGATATTTCCATGTTCATATAGATAGCGGTGTAGATATTTCCATGTTTATGCAGATAATGGTGTAGATATTTCCATGTTTATACAGATAGCGGTGTGTTTATTTCCATGTTTATACAGATAGTCGTGCAGATATTTCCATGTTTATACAGATAGCGGTGTAGATATTTCCATCTTAATACAGATAGCGGTTTAGATACTTCCATGTTCATACAGATGGCGGTGTAGACATTTCGAAGATTATAGAGATTGCTCTGTAGTTATTTCCCTATTTATAGAGAAATCTGTGTAGATATTTCCATGTATATGCAGACAGATGTGTAGATATTTCCATGTTCATGCAGAATTCGGTGTAGATATTTACATGTTCATCCAGATGCCGGTGTAGATATATCCATGTTCATACAGATGGCCGTGAAGATATTTCCATGTTCATACAGATGGCGGTGTAGATATTTCCATGTTCATACAAAAGGCGGTGTAGATATTTCCTTGTTCATAGAGATGACGGTGTAGATATTTCCATGTTCATACAAATGGCGGTGTAGATATTTCCATGTTCATAGAGATGGCGGTGTAGATATTTCCATGTTTATACAGATAGCAGTGTAGTTATTTCCATGTTTATAGAGATAGCAGTGTAGACATTTGCATTGATATACAGATAGCTGTGTAGATATTTGCATGGACATACACATAGCGGTGTAGATATTTCCATGCTCATACAGATAGCAGTGTAGATATTTCCATGTTCATACAGATAGCGGTGTAGATATTTCCATGTTCATACAGATAGCGGTGTAGATATTTCCATGTTCATACCAATAGCGGTGTAGATATTTCCATGTTCATACAGTTAGCGGTGTAGATATTTCCATGTCCATACAGATGGCGGTGTAGATATTTACATGTTCATACAGATGGCGGTGTAGATATTTCCATGTTCGTACAGATGGCGGTGTAGATATTTCCATGTTCATAGAGATGGCGGTGTAGATATTTCCATGTTTATGCAGATAGCTGTATAGATATTTCCATGTATATACCGATGGTGGTGTAGATATTTCCATGTTTATAGAGGAGGCGGTCTATATATTTCCATGTTTACAGAGATAGTGGTGTAGTTATTTCCAAGTTTATAGAGACAGCGTTGTAGATATTTCCATGTTTATACAGATAGCGGTGAAGATACTTCCATGTTTATACAGATAGCGGTGTAGATATTTCCATGTTTATACAGATAGCAGTGTAGATATTTCCATGTTTATAAAGATAGTGGTGTAGATAATTTCAATTTTATACCGAGAGCGGTGTACATATTTCCAACTTCATACAGATAGCGGTGTAGGTATTTCCACGTTTATAGAGATGGCGGTGTAGATATTTCCATGTTCATGCAGATGGCGGTGTAGATATTTCCACGTTCATACCAATGGCGGTGTAGATATTTCCATGTTCATAGAGATGGCAGTGTAGATATTTCCATGTTCATACAAATGGCGTTGTAGATATTTCCATGTTCATAGAGATGGCGGTGTAGATATTTCCATGTTTATACAGATAGCAGTGTAGTTATTTCCATGTTTATAGAGATAGCAGTGAAGATATTTCCATTGATATACAGATAGCTGCGTAGATATTTGCATGTTCATACAGATAGCGGTGTAGATATTTCCATGTTCAAACAGATAGCGGTGTAGATATTTCCATGTTCATACAGATAGCGGTGTAGATATTTCCATGTTCATACAGATAGCGGTGTACATATATCCATGTTCACACAGTTAGCGGTGTAGATATTTCCATGTTCATACAGATGACGGTGTAGATATTTCCATGTTCATGCAGATGGCAGTGTAGATATTTCCATGTTCGTACGGATGGCAGTGTAGATATTTCCATGTTCATACAGGTGGCGGTGTAGATATTTCCATGTTTATACAGATAGCAGTGTAGTTATTTCCATGTTTATAGAGATAACAGTGTGGATATTTCCATTGATATACAGATAGCTGTGTAGATATCTGCATGTTCATACAGATATTGGTGTAGATATTTCCATGTTCGTACAGATAGCGGTGTAGATATTTCCATGTTCATACAGATAGCGGTGTAGATATTTCCATGTTCATACAGATAACGCTGTAGATATTTCCATGTTCATACAGATAGCGGTGTAGATATTTCCATGTTCATAGAGATGGCGGTGTAGATATTTCCATGTTTATGCAGATAGCGGTATAGATATTTCCATGTTTATACAGATGGTGCTGTAGTTATTTCCATGTTTATAGAGATGGCAGTCTAGATATTTCCATGTTTATAGAGACAGTGGTGTAGTTATTTCCAAGTTTATAGAGACAGAGTTGTAGATATTTCCATGTTTATACAGATAGCGGTGAAGATATTGCCATGTTTATACAGATAGCGGTGTAGATATTTCCATGTTTATACAGATAGCGGTGTAAATATTTCCATGTTTATAGAGATAGTGGTGTAGATATTTCCAATTTTATACAGATAGCAGTGTAGATGTTTCTAAGTTCATACAGATAGCGGTGTAGATATTTCCATGTTCATACAGATGGCGGTGTAGATATTTCCATGTTTATAGAGGTGGCGGAGTAGATATTTTCATGTTTACACAGATGGCGGTGTAGATATTTCCATGTTTACACAGATAGAGGTGTAGACATTTCCATGTTTACACAGATAGCGGTGTGGATATTTCCATGTTTATGCAGATAGCGGTGTAGATATTTCCATGTTTATACAGATAGCGGTGCGGTTATTTCCATGTTTATACAGATTGTGGTGGAGATATTTCCATGTTTATACAGATAGCGGTGTAGATATTTCCATCTTATTACAGATGGCAGTGTAGATATGTCTATGTTCGTACAGATGGTGGTGTAGATATTTCCATGTTCAAACAGATGGCGGTGTAGATATTTTGAAGTTTATAGAGATAGCGCTGTTGTTATTTCCATATTTATAGAGAAATCTGTGTAGATATTTCCATGTATATTCAGATAGCTGTGTAGATATTTCCATGTTCATGCAGATAGCAGTGTAGATATTTCCATGTTCATCCAGATGTCGGTGTACATATATCCATGTTCATACAGATGGCGGTGAAGATATTTCCAAGTTCATACAGATAGCGGTGTACATATATCCATGTTCACACAGTTAGCGGTGTAGATATTTCCATGTTCATACAGATGACGGTGTAGATATTTCCATGTTCATGCAGATGGCAGTGTAGATATTTCCATGTTCGTACGGATGGCAGTGTAGATATTTCCATGTTCATACAGGTGGCGGTGTAGATATTTCCATGTTTATACAGATAGCAGTGTAGTTATTTCCATGTTTATAGAGATAACAGTGTGGATATTTCCATTGATATACAGATAGCTGTGTAGATATCTGCATGTTCATACAGATATTGGTGTAGATATTTCCATGTTCGTACAGATAGCGGTGTAGATATTTCCATGTTCATACAGATGGCGGTGTAGATCTTTCCATGCTCATACAGATGGCGGTGTAGATATTTCCATGTTCATTGAGATGGCGGTGAAGATATTTCCATGTTCATAGTTATGGCGGGGTAGATATTTCCATCTTAATACAGATGGCGGTGTAGATATTTCCATGTTTACACAGATAGCGGTGTAGACATTTCCATGTTTACACAGATAGCGGTGTGGATATTTCCATGTTTATGCAGATAGCAGTGTAGATATTTCCATGTTTATACAGATAGCGGTGCGGATATTTCCATGTTTATACAGATAGTTGGGCAGATATTTCCATGTTTATAAAGATAGCGGTGTAGATATTTCCATCTTAATACAGATGGTGGTGTAGATATGTCCATGTTTGTACAGATGGCGGTGTTGATATTTCCATGTTCATACAGATGGCGGTGTAGATAATTCGAAGTTTATAGAAATAGCGCTGTAGTTATTTCCATATTTACAGAGAAATCTGTGTAGAAATTTCCATCTATATGCAGATAACTGTGTAGATATTTCCATGTCCATGCAGAAAGCGGTGTAGATATTTCCATGTTCATCCAGATGCCGGTGTAGATATATCCATGTTCATGCAGATGGCCGTGAAGATAGTTCCATGTTCATACAAATGGCGGTGTAGATATTTCCATGTTCATACAAAAGGCGGTGTAGATATTTGCATGCTCATACAAATGGCGGTGTAGATATTTCCATGTTCATACAGATAGCGGTGTAGATATTTCCATGTTCATACAGATAGCAGTGTAGATATTTCCATGTTCAAACAGATAGCGGTGTAGATATTTCCATGTTCATACCAATAGCGGTGTAGATATTTCCATGTTCATACAGTTAGCGGTGTAGATATTTCCATGTTCATACAGATGGCGGTGTAGATATTTCCATGTTCATACAGATGGCGGTGTAGATATTTCCATGTTCATACAGATAGCGGTGTAGATATTTCCTTGTTCATTCAGTTAGCGGTGTAGATATTTCCATGTTCATACAGATGACGTTGCAGATATTTACATGTTCATACAGATGGCGGTGTAGATATTTCCATGTTCGTACGGATGGCGGTGTAGATATTTCCATGTTCATACAGGTGGCGGTGTAGATATTTCCACGTTTATACAGATAGCAGTGTAGTTATTTCCATGTTTATAGAGATAGCAGTGTAGATATTTCCATTGATATACAGATAGCTGTGTAGATATTTGGATGTTCATACAGATAGCGGTGTAGATATTTCCATGTTCATACAGATAGCGGTGTAGATATTTCCATGTTCATACGGATAGCGGTGTAGATATTTCCATGTTCATAGAGATAACGGTGTAGATATTTCCATGTTCATACAGATAGCGGTGTAGATATTTCCATGTTCATACAGATAGCGGTGTAGATATTTCCATGTTCATACAGATAGCGGTGTAGATATTTCCATGTTCATACAATTAGCGATGTAGATATTTCCATGTTCATACAGATGGCGGTGTAGATATTTACATGTTCATACAGATGGCGGTGTAGATATTTCCATGTTGAGACAGATAGAGGTGTAGATATTTCCATGTTCATACAGAAACCCGTTTAGATATTTCCATGTTCATATAGATAGCGGTGTAGATATTTCCATGTTTATGCAGATAACGGTGTAGATATTTCCATGTTTATACAGATAGCGGTGTGTTTATTTCCATGTTTATACAGATAGTCGTGCAGATATTTCCATGTTTATACAGATAGCGGTGTAGATATTTCCATCTTAATACAGATAGCGGTTTAGATACTTCCATGTTCATACAGATGGCGGTGTAGACATTTCGAAGATTATAGAGATTGCTCTGTAGTTATTTCCCTATTTATAGAGAAATCTGTGTAGATATTTCCATGTATATGCAGACAGATGTGTAGATATTTCCATGTTCATGCAGAATTCGGTGTAGATATTTACATGTTCATCCAGATGCCGGTGTAGATATATCCATGTTCATACAGATGGCCGTGAAGATATTTCCATGTTCATACAGATGGCGGTGTAGATATTTCCATGTTCATACAAAAGGCGGTGTAGATATTTCCTTGTTCATAGAGATGACGGTGTAGATATTTCCATGTTCATACAAATGGCGGTGTAGATATTTCCATGTTCATAGAGATGGCGGTGTAGATATTTCCATGTTTATACAGATAACAGTGTAGTTATTTCCATGTTTATAGAGATAGCAGTGTAGACATTTGCATTGATATACAGATAGCTGTGTAGATATTTGCATGGACATACACATAGCGGTGTAGATATTTCCATGCTCATACAGATAGCAGTGTAGATATTTCCATGTTCATACAGACTGCGGTGTAGATATTTCCATGTTCATACAGATAGCAGTGTAGATATATCCATGTTCATACAGATATCGGTGTAGATATTTCCATGTTCATACAGTTAGCGGTGTAGATATTTCCATGTTCATACAGATGGCGGTGTAGATATTTACATGTTCATACAGATGGCGGTGTAGATATTTCCATGTTCATACAGATGGCGGTGTAGATATTTCCATGTTCATACAGATATCGGTGTAGATATTTCCATATTCATTCAGTTAGCGGTGTAGATATTTCCATGTTCATACAGATGGCGTCGCAGATATTTACATGTTCATACAGATGGCGGTGTAGATATTTCCATGTTCGTACGGATGGCAGTGTAGATATTTCCATGTTCATACAGGTGGCAGTGTAGATATTTCCATGTTTATACAGATAGCAGTGTAGTTATTTCCATGTTTATAGAGATAGCAGTGTAGATATTTCCATTGGTATACAGATAGATTGGTAGATATTTGCATGTTCATACAGATAGCGGTGTAGATATTTCCATGTTCATACAGATAACGGTGTAGATGTTTCCATGTTCATACATATAGCGGTGTAGATATTTCCATGTTCATACAGATAGCGGTGTAGATATTTCCATGTTCATACAGATAGCTGTGTAGATATTTCCATGTTCATACAGTTAGCGGTGTAGATATTTCCATGTTCATACAGATGGCGGTGTAGATATTTACATGTTCATACAGATGGCGGTATAGATATTTCCATGTTCGTACAGATGGCGGTGTAGGTATTTCCATGTTCATAGAGATGGCGGTGTAGGTATTCCCATATTTATGCAGATAGCGGTATAGATATTTCCATGTTTATACAGATGGTGCTGTAGTTATTTCCATGTTTATAGAGATGGCAGTCTAGATATTTCCATGTTTATAGAGACAGTGGTGTAGTTATTTCCAAGTTTATAGAGACAGAGTTGTAGATATTTCCATGTTTATACAGATAGCGGTGAAGATATTGCCATGTTTATACAGATAGCGGTGTAGATATTTCCATGTTTATACAGATAGCGGTGTAAATATTTCCATGTTTATAGAGATAGTGGTGTAGATATTTCCAATTTTATACAGATAGCAGTGTAGATGTTTCTAAGTTCATACAGATAGCGGTGTGGATATTTCCATGTTCATACAGATGGCGGTGTAGATATTTCCATGTTTATAGAGGTGGCGGAGTAGATATTTTCATGTTTACACAGATGGCGGTGTAGATATTTCCATGTTTACACAGATAGAGGTGTAGACATTTCCATGTTTACACAGATAGCGGTGTGGATATTTCCATGTTTATGCAGATAGCGGTGTAGATATTTCCATGTTTATACAGATAGCGGTGCGGTTATTTCCATGTTTATACAGATTGTGGTGGAGATATTTCCATGTTTATACAGATAGCGGTGTAGATATTTCCATCTTATTACAGATGGCAGTGTAGATATGTCTATGTTCGTACAGATGGTGGTGTAGATATTTCCATGTTCAAACAGATGGCGGTGTAGATATTTTGAAGTTTATAGAGATAGCGCTGTTGTTATTTCCATATTTATAGAGAAATCTGTGTAGATATTTCCATGTATATTCAGATAGCTGTGTAGATATTTCCATGTTCATGCAGATAGCAGTGTAGATATTTCCATGTTCATCCAGATGTCGGTGTACATATATCCATGTTCATACAGATGGCGGTGAAGATATTTCCAAGTTCATACAGATAGCGGTGTACATATATCCATGTTCACACAGTTAGCGGTGTAGATATTTCCATGTTCATACAGATGACGGTGTAGATATTTCCATGTTCATGCAGATGGCAGTGTAGATATTTCCATGTTCGTACGGATGGCAGTGTAGATATTTCCATGTTCATACAGGTGGCGGTGTAGATATTTCCATGTTTATACAGATAGCAGTGTAGTTATTTCCATGTTTATAGAGATAACAGTGTGGATATTTCCATTGATATACAGATAGCTGTGTAGATATCTGCATGTTCATACAGATATTGGTGTAGATATTTCCATGTTCGTACAGATAGCGGTGTAGATATTTCCATGTTCATACAGATGGCGGTGTAGATCTTTCCATGCTCATACAGATGGCGGTGTAGATATTTCCATGTTCATTGAGATGGCGGTGAAGATATTTCCATGTTCATAGTTATGGCGGGGTAGATATTTCCATCTTAATACAGATGGCGGTGTAGATATTTCCATGTTTACACAGATAGCGGTGTAGACATTTCCATGTTTACACAGATAGCGGTGTGGATATTTCCATGTTTATGCAGATAGCAGTGTAGATATTTCCATGTTTATACAGATAGCGGTGCGGATATTTCCATGTTTATACAGATAGTTGGGCAGATATTTCCATGTTTATAAAGATAGCGGTGTAGATATTTCCATCTTAATACAGATGGTGGTGTAGATATGTCCATGTTTGTACAGATGGCGGTGTTGATATTTCCATGTTCATACAGATGGCGGTGTAGATAATTCGAAGTTTATAGAAATAGCGCTGTAGTTATTTCCATATTTACAGAGAAATCTGTGTAGAAATTTCCATCTATGTGCAGATAACTGTGTAGATATTTCCATGTCCATGCAGAAAGCGGTGTAGATATTTCCATGTTCATCCAGATGCCGGTGTAGATATATCCATGTTCATGCAGATGGCCGTGAAGATAGTTCCATGTTCATACAAATGGCGGTGTAGATATTTCCATGTTCATACAAAAGGCGGTGTAGATATTTGCATGCTCATACAAATGGCGGTGTAGATATTTCCATGTTCATACAGATAGCGGTGTAGATATTTCCATGTTCATACAGATAGCAGTGTAGATATTTCCATGTTCAAACAGATAGCGGTGTAGATATTTCCATGTTCATACCAATAGCGGTGTAGATATTTCCATGTTCATACAGTTAGCGGTGTAGATATTTCCATGTTCATACAGATGGCGGTGTAGATATTTCCATGTTCATACAGATGGCGGTGTAGATATTTCCATATTCATACAGATAGCGGTGTAGATATTTCCTTGTTCATTCAGTTAGCGGTGTAGATATTTCCATGTTCATACAGATGACGTTGCAGATATTTACATGTTCATACAGATGGCGGTGTAGATATTTCCATGTTCGTACGGATGGCGGTGTAGATATTTCCATGTTCATACAGGTGGCGGTGTAGATATTTCCACGTTTATACAGATAGCAGTGTAGTTATTTCCATGTTTATAGAGATAGCAGTGTAGATATTTCCATTGATATACAGATAGCTGTGTAGATATTTGGATGTTCATACAGATAGCGGTGTAGATATTTCCATGTTCATACAGATAGCGGTGTAGATATTTCCATGTTCATACGGATAGCGGTGTAGATATTTCCATGTTCATAGAGATAACGGTGTAGATATTTCCATGTTCATACAGATAGCGGTGTAGATATTTCCATGTTCATACAGATAGCGGTGTAGATATTTCCATGTTCATACAGATAGCGGTGTAGATATTTCCATGTTCATACAATTAGCGATGTAGATATTTCCATGTTCATACAGATGGCGGTGTAGATATTTACATGTTCATACAGATGGCGGTGTAGATATTTCCATGTTGAGACAGATAGCGGTGTAGATATTTCCATGTTCATACAGAAACCCGTTTAGATATTTCCATGTTCATATAGATAGCGGTGTAGATATTTCCATGTTTATGCAGATAACGGTGTAGATATTTCCATGTTTATACAGATAGCGGTGTGTTTATTTCCATGTTTATACAGATAGTCGTGCAGATATTTCCATGTTTATACAGATAGCGGTGTAGATATTTCCATCTTAATACAGATAGCGGTTTAGATACTTCCATGTTCATACAGATGGCGGTGTAGACATTTCGAAGATTATAGAGATTGCTCTGTAGTTATTTCCCTATTTATAGAGAAATCTGTGTAGATATTTCCATGTATATGCAGACAGATGTGTAGATATTTCCATGTTCATGCAGAATTCGGTGTAGATATTTACATGTTCATCCAGATGCCGGTGTAGATATATCCATGTTCATACAGATGGCCGTGAAGATATTTCCATGTTCATACAGATGGCGGTGTAGATATTTCCATGTTCATACAAAAGGCGGTGTAGATATTTCCTTGTTCATAGAGATGACGGTGTAGATATTTCCATGTTCATACAAATGGCGGTGTAGATATTTCCATGTTCATAGAGATGGCGGTGTAGATATTTCCATGTTTATACAGATAACAGTGTAGTTATTTCCATGTTTATAGAGATAGCAGTGTAGACATTTGCATTGATATACAGATAGCTGTGTAGATATTTGCATGGACATACACATAGCGGTGTAGATATTTCCATGCTCATACAGATAGCAGTGTAGATATTTCCATGTTCATACAGACAGCGGTGTAGATATTTCCATGTTCATACAGATAGCAGTGTAGATATATCCATGTTCATACAGATATCGGTGTAGATATTTCCATGTTCATACAGTTAGCGGTGTAGATATTTCCATGTTCATACAGATGGCGGTGTAGATATTTACATGTTCATACAGATGGCGGTGTAGATATTTCCATGTTCATACAGATGGCGGTGTAGATATTTCCATGTTCATACAGATATCGGTGTAGATATTTCCATATTCATTCAGTTAGCGGTGTAGATATTTCCATGTTCATACAGATGGCGTCGCAGATATTTACATGTTCATACAGATGGCGGTGTAGATATTTCCATGTTCGTACGGATGGCAGTGTAGATATTTCCATGTTCATACAGGTGGCAGTGTAGATATTTCCATGTTTATACAGATAGCAGTGTAGTTATTTCCATGTTTATAGAGATAGCAGTGTAGATATTTCCATTGGTATACAGATAGATTGGTAGATATTTGCATGTTCATACAGATAGCGGTGTAGATATTTCCATGTTCATACAGATAACGGTGTAGATGTTTCCATGTTCATACATATAGCGGTGTAGATATTTCCATGTTCATACAGATAGCGGTGTAGATATTTCCATGTTCATACAGATAGCTGTGTAGATATTTCCATGTTCATACAGTTAGCGGTGTAGATATTTCCATGTTCATACAGATGGCGGTGTAGATATTTACATGTTCATACAGATGGCGGTATAGATATTTCCATGTTCGTACAGATGGCGGTGTAGGTATTTCCATGTTCATAGAGATGGCGGTGTAGGTATTCCCATATTTATGCAGATAGCGGTATAGATATTTGCATGTTTATACAGATGGTGGTGTAGATATTTCCATGTTTATAGAGATGGCGGTCTAGATATTTCCATGTTTCCAGAGATAGTGGTGTAGTTATTTCCAAGTTTATAGAGACAGCGTTGTAGATATTTCCATTTTATACAGATAGCGGTGAAGATATTTCCATGTTTATACAGATAGCGGTGTAGATATTTCCATGTTTATACAGATAGCAGTGTAGATATTTCCATGTTTATATAGATAGTGGTGTAGATAATTTCAATTTTATACAGAGAGCAGTGTAGATATTTCCAAGTTCATACAGATAGCGGTGTAGATATTTCCACGTTTATAGAGATGGTGGTGTAGGTATTTCCATGTTCATACAGATGGCGGTGTAGATATTTCCATGTTTATAGGGATGGCGGTGTAGATATTTTCATGTTCATAGAGATGGCGGTGTAGATATTTCCATGTTCATACAAATGGCGGTGTAGATATTTCCATGTTCATAGAGATGGCGGTGTAGACATTTCTATGTTTATACAGATAGCAGTTGAGTTATTTCCATGTTTATAGAGATAGCAGTGTAGATGTTTCCATTGATATACAGATAGCTGTGTAGATATTTGCATGTTCATACAGATAGCGGTCTAGATATTTCCATGCTTATACAGATAGCAGTGTAGTTATTTCCATGTTCATACAGATAGCGGTGTAGATATTTCCATGTTCATACAGATAGTGGTGTAGATATTTCCATGTTCATACAGATAGCGGTGTAGATATTTCCATGTTTATACAGATGGTGGTGTAGATATTTCCATGTTTATAGAGATGGCGGACTAGATATTTCCATGCTTACAGAGATAGTGGTGTAGTTATTTCCAAGTTTATAGAGACAGCGTTGTAGATATTTCCATGTTTATACAGATAGCGGTGAAGATATTTCCATGTTTATACAGATAGCGGTGTAGATATTTCCATGTTTATAGAGATAGCAGTGTAGATATTTCCATGTTTATAGAGATAGTCGTGTAGAGAATTTCAATTTTATGCAGAGAGTAGTGTAGATATTTCCATGTTCGTACGGATGGCAGTGTAGATATTTCCATGTTCATACAGGTGGTGGTGTAGATATTTCCTTGTTTATACAGATAGCAGTGTAGTTATTTCCATGTTTATAGAGATAGCAGTGTAGATATTTCCATTGATATACAGATAGCTGTGTAGATGTTTGCATGTTCATACAGATACTGGTGTAGATATTTCCATGTTCGTACAGATAGCGGTGTAGATATTTCCATGTTAATACAGATGGTGGTGTAGATATTTCCACGTTTATAGAGATGGCGCTGCAGATATTTCCATGTTCATACAGATGGCGGAGTAAATATTTCCATGTTCATACAAATCGCGGTGTAGATATTTCCATGTTCATAGAGATGGCGGTGTAGATATTTCCGTGTTCATACAAATGGCGGTGTAGATATTTCCATGTTCATAGAGATGGCGGTGTAGATATTTCCATGTTTATACAGATAGCAGTGTAGTTATTTCCATGTTTATAGAGATAGCAGTGTAGATGTTTCCATTGATATACAGATAGCTGTGTAGATATTTGCATGTTCATACAGATAGCGGTGTAGATATTTCCATGTTCATACAGATAGCGGTGTAGATATTTCCATGTTCATACAGATAGTGGTGTAGATATTTCCAAGTTCATACAGATAGCGGTGTAGATATTTCCATGTTCATACAGATGGCAGTGTAGATATTTCCATGTTCATATAGATGGCGGTGTAGATATTTTCTTGTTCATACAGATGGCCGTGTAGATATTTTGAAGTTTATAGAGATAGCGCTGTAGTTATTTCCATATTTATAGAGAAATCTGTGTAGATATTTCCATGTATATTCAGATAGCTGTGTAGATATTTCCATGTTCATGCAGATAGCGGTGTAGATATTTCCATGTTCATCCAGATGTCGGTGTACATACATCCATGTTCATACAGATGGCGGTGAAGATAATTCCATGTTCATACAGATGGCGGTGTAGATAGTTCCATTTTCATACAAATGGCGGTGTAGATATTTCCATGTTCATAGAGATGGCGGTGTAGATATTTCCATGTTCATACAAATGGCGGTGTAGATATTTCCATGTTCATAGAGATGGCGGTGGAGATATTTCCATGTTTATACAGATAGCAGTGTAGTTATTTCCATGTTTATAGAGAGTGCAGTGTAGATATTTCCATTGATATACAGGTAGCTTTTTAGATATTTGCATGTTCATACAGATAGCGGTGTAGATATTTCCATGTTCGTACGGATGGCAGTGTAGATATTTCCATGTTCATACAGGTGGCGGTGTAGATATTTCCATGTTTATACAGATAGCAGTGTAGATATTTCCATGTTTATAGAGATAGCAGTGTAGATATTTCCATTGATATACAGATAGCTGTGTAGATATTTGCATGTTCATACAGATAACGGTGTAGATATCTCCATGTTCGTACAGATAGCGGTGTAGATATTTCCATGTTCATACAGATAGCGGTGTAGATATTTCCATCTTCATACAGAGAACGGTGTAGATATTTCCATGTTCATACAGATAGCGGTGTAGATATTTCCATGTTCATACTGTTAGCGGTGTAGATATTTCCATGTTCATACAGATGGCGGTGTAGATATTTCCATGTTCCTACAGATGGACGTATAGATATTTCCATGTTCGTACAGATGGCGGTGTAGATATTTCCATGTTCATTGAGATGGCGGTGTAGGTATTTCCATGTTTATGCGGATAGCGGTATAGATATTTCCATGTTAATACAGATGGTGGTGTAGATATTTCCATATTTATAGAGATTGCGGTCTAGATATTTCCATGTTTACAGAGATAGTGGTGTAGTTATTTCCAAGTTTATAGAGACAGCGTTGTAGATATTTCCATGTTTATACAGATAGCGGTGAAGATATTTCCATGTTTATACAGATAGCGGTGTAGATATTTCCATGTTTATACAGATAGCAGTGAAGATATTTCCATGAATATAGAGATAGTGGTGTAGATAGTATCAATTTTATACCGAGAGCAGTGTAGATATTTCCAAGTTCATACAGATAGCGGTGTAGACATTTCCACGTTGATAGAGATGGCGGTGCAGATATTTCCATGTTCATACAGATGGCGGTGTAAATATTTCCATGTTCATACAGATGGCGGTGTAGATATTTCCATGTTTATAGAGATGGCGGTGTAGATATTTTCTTGTTTATAGGGATGGCGGTGTAGATATTTTCATGTTTACACAGATAGCGGTGTAGATATTTCCATGATTACACAGATAGCGGTGTAGACATTTCCATGTTTACACAGATAGCGGTGCGGATATTTCCATGTTTTTGCAGTTGGCAGTGTTGATATTTCCATGTTTATACAGATAGCGGTGCGAATATTTCCATGTTTATACAGATAGTTAGGCAGATATTTCCATGTTTATACAGATAGCGGTGTAGATATTTCCATCTTAATACAGATGGCAGTGTAGATATGTCCATATTCGTACAGACGGCGGTGTAGATATTTCCATGTTCATACAGATGGCGGTGTAGATATTTCGAAGTTTATAGAGATTGCGCTGTAGTTATTCCATATTTATAGAGAAATCTGTGTAGATATTTCCATGTATATTCAGATAGCTGTGTAGATATTTCCATGTTCATGCAGATAGCGGTGAAGATATTTCCATGTTCATCCAGATGCCGGTGTACATATATCCAAGTTCATACAGATGGCGGTGAAGATATTTCCATGTTCATACAGATGGCGGTGTAGATATTTCCATGTTCATACAAATGGCGGTGTAGATATTTCCATGTTCATAGAGATGGCGGTGTAGATATTTCCAGGTTCATACAAATGGCGGTGTAGATATTTCCACGTTCATAGAGATGGCGGTGTAGATATTTCCATGTTTATACAGATAGCAGTGTAGTAATTTCCATGTTTATAGAGATAGCAGTGTGGATATTTCCATTTATATACAGATAGCTGTGTAGATATTTGCATGTTCATACAGATAGCAGTGTGGATATTTCCATGTTCATACAGATAGCGGTGTAGATATTTCCATGTTCATACAGATAGCGGTGTACATATTTCCATGTTCATACAGATAGCAGTGTTGATATTTCCATGTTCATACAGATGGCGGTGTAGATATTTCCATGTTCATACTGATGGCGGTGTAGATATTTCCATGTTCATACAGATGGCGGTGTAGATATTTCCATGTTCATACAGATATCGGTGTAGATATTTCCATGTTCATACAGATGGCGGTATAGGTATTTCCATGTTCGTACAGATGGTGGTGTAGATATTTCCATGTTTATAGAGATGGCGCTGTAGATATTTCCATGTTCGTATGGATGGCAGTGTAGATATTTCCATGTTCATACAGGTGGCGGTGTAGATATTTCCATGTTTATACAGATAGCAGTGTAGTTATTTCCATGTTTATAGAGATAGCTGTGTACATATTTCCATTGATATGCAGATAGCTGTGTAGATATTTTCATGTTCATACAGATAGCGTTGTAGATATTTCCATGTTCGTACAGATAGCGGTGCAGATATTTCCATCTTCATACAGATAGCGGTGTAGATATTTCCATGTTCATACAGATAACGGTGTAGATATTTCCATGTTCATGCAGATAGCGGTGTAGATATTTCCATGTTCATACAGTTAGCGGTGAAGATATTTCCATGTTCATACAGATGGTGGTGTAGATATTTTCATGTTCATACAGATGGCGGTATAGATATTTCCATGTTCCTATAGATGGCGGTGTAGATATTTAAATGTTCATAGAGATGGCGGTGTAGATATTTCCATGTTTATCCAGATAGTGGTATAGATATTTCCATGTTTATATAGATGGTGGTGTGGATATTTCCATGTTTATAGAGATGGCGGTCTAGTTATTTCCATGTTTACAGGGATAGTGGTGTAGTTATTTCCAAGTTTATAGAGACAGCGTTGTAGATATTTCCATGTTTATACAGATAGCGGTGAAGATATTTCCATTTCCAAACAGTTAGCGTTGTAGATATTTCCATGTTTATACAGATAGCAGTATAGTTATTTCCATGTTTATACAGAGAGCAGTGTAGATATTTCCATTGATATACAGATAGCTGTGTAAGTATTTGCATGTTCATACAGATAGCGGTGTAGATATTTCCATGTTCATACAGATAGCGGTGAAGATATTTCCATGTTCAATCAGATAGCGGTGTAGATATTTCCATGTTCATACAGATAGCGGTGTAGATATTTCCATGTTCATACCAATAGCGGTGTAGATATTTCCATGTTCATACAGTTAGCGGTGTAGATATTTCCGTGTTCATACAGATGGCGGTGTAGATATTTACATGTTCATACAGATGGCGGTGTAGATATTTCCATGTTCGTACGGATGGCAGTGTAGATATTTCCATGTTCATACAGGTGGCGGTGTAGATATTTCCATGTTTATACAGATAGCAGTGTAGTTATTTCCATGTTTATAGAGATAGCAGTGTAGATATTTCCATTGATATACAGATAGCTGTGTAGATATTTCCATGTTCATACAGATAACGGTGTAGATATTTCCATGTTCGTACAGATAGCGGTGTAGATATTTCCATGTTCATACAGATAGCGGTGTAGATATTTCCATGTTCATACAGAGAACGGTGTAGATATTTCCATGTTCATACAGATAGCGGTGTAGATATTTCCATGTTCATACTCTTAGCGGTGTAGATATTTCCATGTTCACACAGATGGCGGTGTAGATATTTCCATGTTCCTACAGATGGAGGTATAGATATTTCCATGTTCGTACAGATGGCGGTGTAGATATTTCCATGTTCATTGAGATGGCGGTGTAGGTATTTCCATGTTTATGCAGATAGCGGTATAGATATTTCCATGTTAATACAGATAGTGGTGTAGTTATTTCCAAGTTTATAGAGACAGCGTTGTAGATATTTCCATGTTTATACATATATCGGTGAAGATATTTCCATGTTTATACAGATAGCGGTGTAGATATTTCCATGTTTATACAGATAGCAGTGAAGTTATTTCCATGTTTATAGAGATAGTGGTGTAGATAATATCAATTTTATACCGAGAGCAGTGTAGATATTTCCAAGTTCATACAGATAGCGGTGTAGATATTTCCATGTTTATAGAGATGTTGGTGCAGATATTTCCATGTTCATACAGATGGCGGTGTAAATATTTCCATGTTCATACAGATGGCGGTGTAGATATTTCCATGTTTATAGTGATGGCGGTGTAGATATTTTCTTGTTTATAGGGATGGCGGTGTAGATATTTTCATGTTTACACAGATGGCGGTGTAGATATTTCCATGTTTACACAGATAGCGGTGTAGACATTTCCATGTTTACACAGATAGCGGTGCGGATATTTCCATGTTTATGCAGTTGGCAGTGTTGATATTTCCATGTTTATACAGATAGCGGTGCGAATATTTCCAGGTTTATACAGATAGTTAGGCAGATATTTCCATGTTTATACAGATAGCGGTGTAGATATTTCCATCTTAATACAGATGGCGTTGTAGATATGTCCATATTCGTACAGACGGCGGTGTAGATATTTCCATGTTCATACAGATGGCGGTGTAGATATTTCGAAGTTTATAGAGATTGCGCTGTAGTTATTTCCATATTTATAGAGAAATCTGTGTAGATATTTCCATGTATATTCAGATAGCTGTGTAGATATTTCCATGTTCATGCAGATAGCGGTGAAGATATTTCCATGTTCATCCAGATGCCGGTGTACATATATCCAAGTTCATACAGATGGCGGTGAAGATATTTCCATGTTCATACAGATGGCGGTGTAGATATTTCCATGTTCATACAAATGGCGGTGTAGATATTTCCATGTTCATAGAGATGGCGGTGTAGATATTTCCAGGTTCATACAAATGGCGGTGTAGCTATTTCCATGTTCATAGAGATGGCGGTGTAGATATTTCCAGGTTCATACAAATGGCGGTGTAGATATTTCCACGTTCATAGAGATGGCGGTGTAGATATTTCCATGTTTATACAGATAGCAGTGTAGTAATTTCCATGTTTATAGAGATAGCAGTGTGGATATTTCCATTGATATACAGATAGCTGTGTAGATATTTGCATGTTCATACACATAGCGGTGTGGATATTTCCATGTTCATACAGATAGCGGTGTACACATTTCCATGTTCATACAGATAGCAGTGTAGATATTTCCTTGTTCATACAGATGGCGGTGTAGATATTTCCATGTTCATACAGATGGCGGTGTAGATATTTCCATGTTCATACAGATGGCGGTGTAGATATTTCCATGTTCATACAGATAGCGGTGTAGATATTTCCTTGTTCATACAGGTGGCGGTGTAGATATTTCCATGTTTATACACATAGCAGTGTAGTTATTTCCATGTTTATAGAGATAGCTGTGTACATATTTCCATTGATATGCAGATAGCTGTGTAGATATTTGCATGTTCATACAGATAGCGGTGTAGATATTTCCATGTTCGTACAGATAGCGGTGTAGATATTTCCATGTTCATACAGATAGCGGTGTAGATATTTCCATGTTCATACAGATAACGGTGTAGATATTTCCATGTTCATACAGTTAGCGGTGAAGATATTTCCAAGTTCATACAGATGGTGGTGTAGATATTTTCATGTTCATACAGATGGCGGTATAGATATTTCCATGTTCCTACAGATGGCGGTGTAGATATTTAAATGTTCATAGAGATGGCGGTGTAGATATTTCCATGTTTATGCAGATAGTGGTATAGATATTTCCATGTTTATATAGATGGTGGTGTAGATATTTCCAGGTTTATAGAAATGGCGGTCTAGATATTTCCATGTTTACAGAGATAGTGGTGTAGTTATTTCCAAGTTTATAGAGACAGCGTTGTAGCTATTTCCATGTTTATACAGATAGCGGTGTAGATTTTCCATCTTAATACAGATGGCGGTGTAGATATGTCCATGTTTGTGCAGATGGCGGTGTATATATTTCTATGTTCATACATATGGCGGTGTAGATATTTCGAAGTTTATAGAAATTGCGCTGTAGTTATTTCCATATTTATAGAGAAATCTGTATAGATATTTCCATGTATATTCAGATAGCTGTGTAGATATTTCCATGTTCATGCAGATAGCGGTGTAGGTATTTCCATGTTAATCCAGATGCCGGTGCACATATATCCATGTTCATACAGATGGCGGTGAAGATATTTCCATGTTCATACAGATGGCGGCGTAGATATTTCCATGTTCATAAAAATGGCGGTGTAGATATTTCCATGTTCACAGAGATGGTGGTGTAGATATTTCCATGTTCATACAAATGGCGGTGTAGATATTTCCATGTTCATACAGATAGCGGTGTTGATATTTCCATGTTCATACAGATGGCGGTGTAGATATTTCCATGTTCATACAGATAGCGGTGTAGGTATTTCCATGTTCATACAGTTAGCGGTGTAGATATTTCCATGTTCATACAGATGGCGGTGTAGATATTTACATGTTCATACAGATGGCCCTGTAGATATTTACATGTTCATACAGATGGCGGTGTAGATATTTCCATGTTCATACAGATAGCGGTGTAGATATTTCCATGTTCATACAGATAGCGGTATAGATATTTCCATGTTTATACAGATGGTGGTGTAGGTATTTCCATGTTTATAGAGACGGCGGTCTACATATTTGCATGTTTATAGAGATAGTGGTGTAGTTATTGCCAAGTTTATAGAGACAGCCTTGTAGATATTTCCATGTTTATACAGATAGCGGTGAAGATATTTCCATGTTTATACAGATAGCGGTGTAGATATTTCCATTTTTATACAGATAACATTGTAGATATTTCCATGTTTATAGAGATAGTGGTGTAGATAATTTCAATTTTATACAGATAGCAGTGTAGATATTTCGAAGTTCATACAGATTGCGGTGTAGATATTTCCACTTTTATAGAGATGGCGGTGTAGATATTTCCATGTTCATACAGACGGCGGTGTAGATATTTCCATGTTTATAGGGATGGAAGTGTAGATATTTTCATGTTTACACAGATGGCGGTGTAGATACTTCCATGTTTACACAGATAGCGTTGTAGACATTTCCATGTTGACACAGATGGCGGTGTGGATATTTCCATGTTTATGTAGATAGCAGTGTAGATATTTCCATGTTTATACAGATAGTTGTGCAGATATTTCCATGTTTATACAGATAGCGTTGTAGATATTTCCATATTAATACAGATGGCGGTGTTGATATGTCCATGTTCGTACAGATGGCGGTGTAGATATTTCCATGTTCATACAGATGGCGGTGTAGATATTTCGAAGCTTATAGAGATAGCACTGTAGCTATTTCCATACTTATAGAGAAATCTGTGTAGATATTTCCATGTATATTCAGATAGCTGTGTAGATATTTCCATGTTCATGCAGATAGCGGTGTAGATATTTCCATGTTCATCCAGATGCCGGTGTACATATATCCATGTTCATACAGATGGCGATGAAGATATTTCCAAGTTCATACAGATGGCGTTGTAGATATTTCCATGTTCATACAAATGCTGGTGTAGATATTTCCCTGTTCATAGAGATGGCGGTGTAGATATTTCCATGTTCATACAAATAGCGGTGTAGATATATCCATGTTCATAGAGATGGCGGTGTAGATATTTCCATGTTTATACAGATAGCAGTGTAGTTATTTCCATGTTTATAGAGATAGCAGTGTAGATATTTCCATTGATATACAGATAGCTGTGTAGATATTTGCATGTTCACACAGATAGCGGTGTGGATATTTCCATGTTCATACAGATAGCGGTGTAGATATTTCCATGTTCATACAGATAGCGGTGTAGATATTTCCATGTTCATATAGATAACGGTGTAGATATTTCCATGTTCATACAGATAGCGGTGTAGATATTTCCATGTTCATACAGTTAGCGGTGAAGATATTTCCATGTTCATACAGATGGCCGTGTAGATATTTACATGTTCATACAGGTGGCAGTGAAGATATTTCCATGTTTATACAGATAGCGGTGCAGATATTTCCCTGTTTATAGAGATAGCAGTGTAGATATTTCCATGTTTATAGAGATAGTGGTGTAGATAATTCCAAGTTTATACAGATAGCATTGTAGATATTTCCAAATTCATTCAGATTGCGGTGTAGATATTTCCACGTTTATAGAGATGGCGGTGTAGATATTTCCATGTTCATACAGATGGTGGTGTGGATATTTCCATGTTTATAGAGATGGCGGTGTAGATATTTTCATGTTTACACAGATGGCGGTGTAGATATTTCCGTGTTTACACAGATAGCGGTGTAGACATTTCCATGTTTACACAGATAGCGGTGTGGATATTTCCATGTTTATGCAGATAGCGGTGTAGATATTTCCATGTTTATACAGATAGCGGTGCGGATATTTCCATGTTTATACAGATAGTTGGGCAGATATTTCCATGTTTATACAGATAGCGGTGTAGATATTACCATCTTAATACAGATGGCGGTGTGGATATGTCCATGTTCGTACAGATGGCGTTGTACATAATTCCATGTTCTTACAGATAGTGGTGTAGATATTTCGAAGTTTATAGAGGTAGAGCTGTAGTTATTTCCATATTTATAGAGAAATCTGTGTTGATATTTTCATGTATATTCAGATAGCTGTGTAGATATTTCCATGTTCATGCAGATAGCGGTGTAGATATTTCCATGTTCATACAGATGGCGTTGTAGATATTTCCATGTTCATACAAATGGCGGTGTAGATATTTCCATGTTCATAGAGATGGCAGTGTAGATATTTCCATGTTTATACAGATAGCAGTGTAGTTATTTCCATGTTTATAGAGATAGTGGTGTAGATAATTTCAATTTTATACAGATAGCTGTGTAGATATTTGCATGTTCATACAGATAGCGGTGTAGATATTTCCATGTTCATACAGATAGCGGTGTAGATATTTCCATGTTTATACAGATAGCAGTGTAGTTATTTCCATGTTTATAGAGATAGCTGTGTACATATTTCCATTCATATGCAGATAGCTGGGTAGATATTTGCATGTTCATACAGATAGCGGTGTAGATATTTCCATGTTCGTACAGATAGCGATGCAGATATTTCCATCTTCATACAGATAGCGGTGTAGATATTTCCATGTTCATACAGATAACGGTGTAGATATTTCCATGTTGATGCAGATAGCGGTGTAGATATTTCCATGTTCATACAGTTAGCGGTGAAGATATTTCCATGTTCATACAGATGGTGGTGTAGATATTTTCATGTTCATACAGATGGCGGTATAGATATTTCCATGTTCCTACAGATGGCGGTGTAGATATTTAAATGTTCATAGAGATGGCGGTGTAGATATTTCCATGTTTATGCAGATAGTGGTATAGATATTTCCATGTTTATATAGATGGTGGTGTGGATATTTCCATGTTTATAGAGATGGCGGTCTAGATATTTCCATGTTTACAGGGATAGTGGTGTAGTTATTTCCAAGTTTATAGAGACAGCGTTGTAGATATTTCCATGTTTATACAGATAGCGGTGAAGATATTTCCATGTCCAAACAGTTAGCGTTGTAGATATTTCCATGTTTATACAGATAGCAGTGTAGTTATTTCCATGTTTATACAGAGAGCAGTGTAGATATTTCCATTGATATATAGATAGCTCTGTAAGTATTTGCATGTTCATACAGATAGCGGTGTAGATATTTCCATGTTCATACAGATAGCGGTGAAGATATTTCCATGTTCAATCAGATAGCGGTGTAGATATTTCCATGTTCATACAGATAGCGGTGTAGATATTTCCATGTTCATACCAATAGCGGTGTAGATATTTCCATGTTCATACAGTTAGCGGTGTAGATATTTCCATGTTCATACAGATGGCGGTGTAGATATTTACATGTTCATACAGATGGCGGTGTAGATATTTCCATGTTCGTACGGATGGCAGTGTAGATATTTCCATGTTCATACAGGTGGCGGTGTAGATATTTCCATGTTTATACAGATAGCAGTGTAGTTATTTCCATGTTTATAGAGATAGCAGTGTAGATATTTCCATTGATATACAGATAGCTGTGTAGATATTTGCATGTTCATACAGATAACGGTGTAGATATTTCCATGTTCGTACAGATAGCGGTGTAGATATTTCCATGTTCATACAGATAGCGGTGTAGATATTTCCATGTTCATACAGAGAACGGTGTAGATATTTCCACGTTCATACAGATAGCGGTGTAGATATTTCCATGTTCATACTGTTAGCGGTGTAGATATTTCCATGTTCATACAGATGGCGGTGTAGATATTTCCATGTTCCTACAGATGGAGGTATAGATATTTCCATGTTCGTACAGATGGCGGTGTAGATATTTCCATGTTCATTGAGATGGCGGTGTAGGTATTTCCATGTTTATGCAGATAGCGGTATAGATATTTCCATGTTAATACAGATAGTGGTGTAGTTATTTCCAAGTTTATAGAGACAGCGTTGTAGATATTTCCATGTTTATACATATAGCGGTGAAGATATTTCCATGTTTATACAGATAGCGGTGTAGATATTTCCATGTTTATACAGATAGCAGTGAAGTTATTTCCATGTTTATAGAGATAGTGGTGTACATAATATCAACTTTATACCGAGAGCAGTGTAGATATTTCCAAGTTCATACAGATAGCGGTGTAGATATTTCCATGTTTATAGAGATGTTGGTGCAGATATTTCCATGTTCATACAGATGGCGGTGTAACTATTTCCATGTTCATACAGATGGCGGTGTAGATATTTCCATGTTTATAGAGATGGCGGTGTAGATATTTTCTTGTTTATAGGGATGGCAGTGTAGATATTTTCATGTTTACACAGATGGCGGTGTAGATATTTCCATGTTTACACAGATAGCGGTGTAGACATTTCCATGTTTACACAGATAGCGGTGCGGATATTTCCATGTTTATGCAGTTGGCAGTGTTGATATTTCCATGTTTATAGAGATAGCGGTGCGAATATTTCCATGTTTATACAGATAGTTAGGCAGATATTTCCATGTTTATACAGATAGCGGTGTAGATATTTCCATCTTAATACAGATGGCGTTGTAGATATGTCCATATTCGTACAAACGGCGGTGTAGATATTTCCATGTTCATACAGATGGCGGTGTAGATATTTCGAAGTTTATAGAGATTGCGCTGTAGTTATTTCCATATTTATAGAGAAATCTGTGTAGATATTTCCATGTATATTCAGATAGCTGTGTAGATATTTCCATGTTCATGCAGATAGCGGTGAAGATATTTCCATGTTCATCCAGATGCCGGTGTACATATATCCAAGTTCATACAGATGGCGGTGAAGATATTTCCATGTTCATACAGATGGCGGTGTAGATATTTCCATGTTCATACAAATGGCGGTGTAGATATTTCCATGTTCATAGAGATGGCGGTGTAGATATTTCCAGGTTCATACAAATGGCGGTGTAGCTATTTCCATGTTCATAGAGATGGCGGTGTAGATATTTCCAGGTTCATACAAATGGCGGTGTAGATATTTCCACGTTCATAGAGATGGCGGTGTAGATATTTCCATGTTTATACAGATAGCAGTGTAGTAATTTCCATGTTTATAGAGATATCAGTGTGGATATTTCCATTGATATACAGATAGCTGTGTAGATCTTTGCATGTTCATACACATAGCGGTGTGGATATTTCCATGTTCATACAGATAGCGGTGTACGTATTTCCATGTTCATACAGATAGCAGTGTAGATATTTCCATGTTCATACAGATGGCGGTGTAGATATTTCCATGTTCATACAGATGGCGGTGTAGATATTTCCATGTTCATACAGATAGCGGTGTAGATATTTCCATGTTCGTACAGATGGTGGTGTAGATATTTCCATGTTTATACAGATGGCGGTGTAGATATTTCCATGTTCGTATGGATGGCAGTGTAGATATTTCCATGTTCATACAGGTGGCGGTGTAGATATTTCCATGTTTATACACATAGCAGTGTAGTTATTTCCATGTTTATAGAGATAGCTGTGTACATATTTCCATTGATATGCAGATAGCTCTGTAGATATTTGCATGTTCATACAGATAGCGGTGTAGATATTTCCATGTTCGTACAGATAGCGGTGTAGATATTTCCATGTTCATACAGATAGCGGTGTAGATATTTCCATGTTCATACAGATAACGGTGTAGATATTTCCATGTTCATGCAGATAGCGGTGTAGATATTTCCATGTTCATACAGTTAGCGGTGAAGATATTTCCATGTTCATACAGATGGTGGTGTAGATATTTTCATGTTCATACAGATGGCGGTATAGATATTTCCATGTTCCTACAGATGGCGGTGTAGATATTTAAATGTTCATAGAGATGGCGGTGTAGATATTTCCATGTTTATGCAGATAGTGGTATAGATATTTCCATGTTTATATAGATGGTGGTGTAGATATTTCCAGGTTTATAGAGATGGCGGTCTAGATATTTCCATGTTTATAGAGATAGTGGTTTAGTTATTTCCAAGTTTATAGAGACAGCGTTGTAGCTATTTCCATGTTTATACAGATAGCGGTGTAGATTTTCCATCTTAATACAGATGGCGGTGTAGATATGTCCATGTTTGTGCTGATGGCGGTGTAGATATTTCCATGTTCATACATATGGCGGTGTAGATATTTCGAAGTTTATAGAGATTGCGCTGTAGTTATTTCCATATTTATAGAGAAATCTGTATAGATATTTCCATGTATATTCAGATAGCTGTGTAGATATTTCCATGTTCATGCAGATAGCGGTGTAGGTATTTCCATGTTCATCCAGATGCCGGTGCACATATATCCATGTTCATACAGATGGAGGTGAAGGTATTTCCATGTTCATACAGATGGCGGTGTAGATATTTCCATGTTCATAAAAATGGCGGTGTAGATATTTCCATGTTCACAGAGATGGTGGTGTAGATATTTCCATGTTCATACAAATGGCGGTGTAGATATTTCCATGTTCATACAGATAGCGGTGTTGATATTTCCATGTTCATACAGATGGCGGTGTAGATATTTCCATGTTCATACAGATAGCGGTGTAGATATTTCCATGTTCATACAGTTAGCGGTGTAGATATTTCCATGTTCATACAGATGGCGGTGTAGATATTTACATGTTCATACAGATGGCGCTGTAGATATTTACATGTTCATACCGATGGCGGTGTAGATATTTCCATGTTCATACAGATAGCGGTGTAGATATTTCCATGTTCATGCAGATAGCGGTATAGATATTTCTATGTTTATACAGATGGTGGTGTAGGTATTTCCATGTTTATAGAGACGGCGGTCTACATATTTGCATGTTTATAGAGATAGTGGTGTAGTTATTGCCAAGTTTATAGAGACAGCCTTGTAGATATTTCCATGTTTATACAGATAGCGGTGAAGATATTTCCATGTTTATACAGATAGCGGTGTAGATATTTCCATTTTTATACAGATAACATTGTAGATATTTCCAAGTTCATACAGATTGCGGTGTAGATATTTCCACTTTTATAGAGATGGCGGTGTAGATATTTCCATGTTCATACAGACGGCGGTGTAGATATTTCCATGTTTATAGGGATGGCAGTGTAGATATTTTCATGTTTACACAGATGGCGGTGTAGATACTTCCATGTTTACACAGATAGCGTTGTAGACATTTCCATGTTGACACAGATGGCGCTGTGTATATTTCCATGTTTATGTAGATAGCAGTGTAGATATTTCCATGTTTATACAGATAGTTGTGCAGATATTTCCATGTTTATACAGATAGCGTTGTAGATATTTCCATCTTAATACAGATGGCGGTGTTGATATGTCCATGTTCGTACAGATGGCGGTGTAGATATTTCCATGTTCATACAGATGGCGGTGTAGATATTTCGAAGCTTATAGAGATAGCACTGTAGCTATTTCCATACTTATAGAGAAATCTGTGTAGATATTTCCATGTATATTCAGATAGCTGTGTAGATATTTCCATGTTCATGCAGATAGCGGTGTAGATATTTCCATGTTCATCCAGATGCCGGTGTACATATATCCATGTTCATACAGATGGCGATGAAGATATTTCCAAGTTCATACAGATGGCGTTGTAGATATTTCCATGTTCATACAAATGCTGGTGTAGATATTTCCCTGTTCATAGAGATGGCGGTGTAGATATTTCCATGTTCATACACATAGCGGTGTAGATATATCCATGTTCATAGAGATGGCGGTGTAGATATTTCCATGTTTATACAGATAGCAGTGTAGTTATTTCCATGTTTATAGAGATAGCAGTGTAGATATTTCCATTGATATACAGATAGCTGTGTAGATATTTGCATGTTCACACAGATAGCGGTGTGGATATTTCCATGTTCATACAGATAGCGGTGTAGATATTTCCATGTTCATACAGATAGCGGTGTAGATATTTCCATGTTCATATAGATAACGGTGTAGATATTTCCATGTTCATACAGATAGCGGTGTAGATATTTCCATGTTCATACAGTTAGCGGTGAAGATATTTCCATGTTCATACAGATGGCCGTGTAGATATTTACATGTTCATACAGGTGGCAGTGAAGATATTTCCATGTTTATACAGATAGCGGTGCAGATATTTCCCTGTTTATAGAGATAGCAGTGTAGATATTTCCATGTTTATAGAGATAGTGGTGTAGATAATTCCAAGTTTATACAGATAGCATTGTAGATATTTCCAAATTCATTCAGATTGCGGTGTAGATATTTCCATGTTTATACAGATAGCAGTGTAGTTATTTCCATGTTTATAGAGATAGCTGTGTACATATTTCCATTGATATGCAGATAGCTGTGTAGATATTTGCATGTTCATACAGATAGCAGTGTAGTTATTTCCATGTTTATAGAGATAGCAGTGTAGATATTTCCATGGATATACAGATAGCTGTGTAGATATTTGCATGTTCATACAGATAGCAGTGTAGATATTTCCATGTTCGTACAGATAGCGGTGTAGATATTTCCATGTTCATACAGATAGCGGTGTAGATATTTCCATGTTCATACAGATGGCGGTGTAGGTATTTCCACGTTTATAGAGATAGTGGTGTAGTTATTTCCAAGTTTATAGAGAGAGCGTTGTAGATATTTCCATGTTTATACAGATAGCGGTGAAGATATTTCCATATTTATACAGATAGCGGTGTAGATATTTCCATGTTTATACAGATAGCAGTGTAGATATTTCCATTTTTATAGAGATAGTGGTGTAGATAATTCCAATTTTATACAGATAGCATTGTAGATATTTCCAAATTCATACAGATAGCGGTGTAGATATTTCCACGTTTATAGAGATGGCGGTGTAGATATTTCCATGTTCATACAGATAGCGGTGTAGATATTTCCATGTTCATACAGATATCGGTGTAGATATTTCGATGTCCATACAGCTAGCGGTGTAGATATTTCCATGTTCATACAGATGGCGGTGTAGATATTTCCATGTTCATACAGATGGCGGTGTGGATATTTCCATGTTTATAGAGATGGCGGTGTAGATATTTTCATGTTTACACAGATGGCGGTGTAGATATTTCCGTGTTTACAGAGATAGCGGTGTAGACATTTCCATGTTTACACAGATAGCGGTTTGGATATTTCCATGTTTATGCAGATAGCGGTGTAGATATTTCCGTGTTTATACAGATAGCGGTGCGGATATTTCCATGTTTATACAGATAGTTGGGCAGATATTTCCATGTTTATACAGATAGCGGTGTAGATATTACCATCTTAATACAGATGGCGGTGTGGATATGTCCATGTTCGTACAGATGGCGTTGTACATAATTCCATGTTCTTACAGATTGTGGTGTAGATATTTCGAAGTTTATAGAGGTAGCGCTGTAGATATTTCCATATTTATAGAGAAATCTGTGTTGATATTTTCATGTATATTCAGATAGCTGTGTAGATATTTCCATGTTCATGCAGATAGTGGTGTAGATATTTCCATGTTCATACAGATGGCGTTGTAGATATTTCCATGTTCATACAAATGGCGGTGTAGATATTTCCATGTTCATAGAGATGGCGGTGTAGATATTTCCATGTTTATACAGATAGCAGTGTAGTTATTTCCATGTTTATAGAGATAGTGGTGTAGATAATTTCAATTTTATACAGATAGCTGTGTAGATATTTGCATGTTCATACAGATAGCGGTGTAGATATTTCCATGTTCATACAGATAGCGGTGTAGCTATTTCCATGTTCATACAGATAGCGGTGTAGATATTTCCATGTTCAAACAGATAGCGGTGTAGATATTTCCATATTTATACAGATAGCGGTGTAGATATTTCCATGTTTATACAGATAGCAGTGTAGATATTTCCATTTTTATAGAGATAGTGGTGTAGATAATTCCAATTTTATACAGATAGCATTGTAGATATTTCCAAATTCATACAGATAGCGGTGTAGATATTTCCACGTTTATAGAGATGGCGGTGTAGATATTTCCATGTTCATACAGATAGCGGTGTAGATATTTCCATGTTCATACAGATATCGGTGTAGATATTTCGATGTCCATACAGCTAGCGGTGTAGATATTTCCATGTTCATACAGATGGCGGTGTAGATATTTCCATGTTCATACAGATGGCGGTGTGGATATTTCCATGTTTATAGAGATGGCGGTGTAGATATTTTCATGTTTACACAGATGGCGGTGTAGATATTTCCGTGTTTACAGAGATAGCGGTGTAGACATTTCCATGTTTACACAGATAGCGGTTTGGATATTTCCATGTTTATGCAGATAGCGGTGTAGATATTTCCGTGTTTATACAGATAGCGGTGCGGATATTTCCATGTTTATACAGATAGTTGGGCAGATATTTCCATGTTTATACAGATAGCGGTGTAGATATTACCATCTTAATACAGATGGCGGTGTGGATATGTCCATGTTCGTACAGATGGCGTTGTACATAATTCCATGTTCTTACAGATTGTGGTGTAGATATTTCGAAGTTTATAGAGGTAGCGCTGTAGATATTTCCATATTTATAGAGAAATCTGTGTTGATATTTTCATGTATATTCAGATAGCTGTGTAGATATTTCCATGTTCATGCAGATAGTGGTGTAGATATTTCCATGTTCATACAGATGGCGTTGTAGATATTTCCATGTTCATACAAATGGCGGTGTAGATATTTCCATGTTCATAGAGATGGCGGTGTAGATATTTCCATGTTTATACAGATAGCAGTGTAGTTATTTCCATGTTTATAGAGATAGTGGTGTAGATAATTTCAATTTTATACAGATAGCTGTGTAGATATTTGCATGTTCATACAGATAGCGGTGTAGATATTTCCATGTTCATACAGATAGCGGTGTAGATATTTACATGTTCATACAGATGGTGGTGTAGTTATTTCCATGTTCGTACGGATGGCAGTGTAGATATTTCCATGTTCATACAGGTGGCAGTGTAGATATTTCCATGTTTATACAGATATCAGTGTAGTTATTTCCATGTTTATAGAGATAGCAGTGTAGATATTTCCATGGATATACAGATAGCTGTGTAGATATTTGCATGTTCATACAGATAGCGGTGTAGATATTTCCATGTTCGTACAGATAGCAGTGTAGATATTTCCATGTTCATACAGATAGCGGTGTAGATATTTCCATGTTCATACAGATGGCGGTGTAGGTATTTCCACGTTTATAGAGATAGTGGTGTAGTTATTTCCAAGTTTATAGAGAGAGCGTTGTAGATATTTCCATGTTTATACAGATAGCGGTGAAGATATTTCCATATTTATACTGATAGCGGTGTAGATATTTCCATGTTTATACAGATAGCAGTGTAGATATTTCCATTTTTATAGAGATAGTGGTCTAGATAATTCCAATTTTATACAGATAGCATTGTAGATATTTCCAAATTCATACAGATAGCGGTGTAGATATTTCCACATTTATAGAGATGGCGGTGTAGATATTTCCATGTTCATACAGATAGCGGTGTAGATATTTCCATGTTCATACAGATAGCGGTGTAGATATTTCGATGTCCATACAGTTAGCGGTGTAGATATTTCCATGTTCATACAGATGGCGGTGTAGATATTTCCATGTTCATACAGATGGCGGTGAAGATATTTTCATGTTCGTACGGATGGCAGTGTAGTTATTTCCAAGTTCATACAGTTGGCGGTGTAGATATTTCCATGTTTATACAGATAGCAGTGTAGTTATTTCCCTGTTTATAGAGATAGCAGTGTAGATATTTCCATTGATATGCAGATATCTGTGTAGATATTCGCATGTTCATACAGATAGCGGTGTAGATATTTCCATATTCGTAAAGATAGCGGTGTAGATATTCCCATGTTCATACAGATAGCGGTGTAGATATTTCCATGTTCATACAGATAACGGTGTATATATTTCCATGTTCATACAGATAGCGGTGTAGATATTTCCATGTTCATAGAGTTAGCGGTGTAGATATTTCCATGTTCATACTGATGGCGGTGTAGACATTTACATGTTCATACAGATGGCGGTGTAGATATTTCCATGTTCGTACATATGGCGGTGTAGATATTTCCATGTTCATAGAGATGGCGGTGTAGATATTTCCATGTTTATGCAGATAGCGGTATAGATATTTCCATGTTTATACAGATGGTTGTGTAGATATTTCCATGTTTATAGAGATGGCGGTCTAGATATTTCCACGTTTATAGAGATTGTGGTGTAGTTATTTCCAAGTTTGTAGAGAGAGCGTTGTAGATATTTCCATGTTTATACAGATAGCGGTGAAGATATTTCCATGTTTATACAGATAGCGGTGTAGATATTTCCTTGTTTATAGAGATAGGGGTGTAGATAATTTCAATTTTACACAGATAGCAGTGTAGATATTTCCAAGTTCAAACAGATAGCGGTGTAGATATTTCCACGTTTATAGCGATGGCGGTGTAGATATTTCCATGTTCATACTGACGGCGGTGTAGATATTTCCATGTTTATAGAGATGGCGGTGTAGATATTTCCATGTTTACACAGATGGCGGTGTAGATATTTCCATGTTTACACAGATCGCGGTGTAGACATTTCCATGTTGACGCAGATAGCGGTGTGGATATTTCCATGTTCATACAGATAGCGGTGTAGATATTTCCATGATTATACAGACAGCGGTGCGGATATTTCCATGTTTATACAGATAGTTGGGCAGATATTTCCATGTTTATACAGATAGAGGTGTAGATATTTCCATCTTAATATAGTTGGCTTTGTAGATATGTCCATGTTTGAACAGATGGCGGTGTAGATATTTCCATGTTCATACAGATGGCGGTGTAGATATTTCCATGTTCATACAAATGGCGGTGCAGACATTTCCATGTTCATAGACATCGCGGTGTGGATATTTCCATGTTTATACAGATAGCGGTGTAGTTATTTCCATGTTTATAGAGATAGCAGTGTAGATATTTCCAATGATATGCAGATAGCTCTGTAGATATTTCCATGTTCATACAGATAACGGTGTAGATATTTCCATGTTCATACAGGTAGCGGTGTAGATATTTCAATGTTCATACTGATAGCGGTGTAGATATTTCTATGTTCATACAGATTGCGGTGTAGATATTTCCATGTTTATACAGATAGCGGTGTAGATATTTCCACCTTTATAGCGATGTGGGTGAACATATTTGTATGTTCATGCAGATGGCGGTGTAGACATTTCCATGTTTATAGAGATGGCGGTCTAGATATTTCCATGTTTATACAGATGGCGGTGTAGGTATATCCATGTTTATGGAGATGGCGGTCTAGATATTTCCATGTTTATAGAGATAGCAGTGTAGGTATTTCGATGTATATTGAGATAGCGGTGTAGATATTTCCTAGTTCATACAGATAGCAGTGTAGATATTTCCATGTTTATACTGATAGCGGTTTAGATATTTTCTTGTTCATACAGATAGCATTGTATATATTTCCATGTTTATACAGATGGCGGTGTAGATATTTCCATGTTTATAGAGATGGCGGAGTAGGTATTTCCTGGTTTAAAAAGATGGCGGTGTAGACATTTCCATGATTATACAGATTGCGGTGTAGGTATTTACCTCTTTATACAGATAGCAGTGTAGGTATTTCCATTTTTAAACAGATAGAGGTGTAGATATTTACATGTTTATACAGATAGCGGTGTAGATATTTCCATGTTTACACAGATAGTGGTGTAGATATTTCCATGTTTATACAGATGGCGGTGTGAATATTTCCATGTTTATAGAGACAGCGGTCTACATATTTCCATGTGTATAGAGATAGCGGTTTAGGTATTTCCATGTTTATACAGATGGCGGTGTAGATATTTCCATGTTCATACAGATGGCGGTGTAGATATTTCCATGCTCATAAAGATGGCGGTGTAGATATTTCCATGTTTATAGAGATGGTGGTGTCGATATTTCCATGTTTAAACAGATGGCGGTGTAGATATTTCTATGTTTATACAGATAGCATTGTAGATATTTCCATGTTTATAGAGATGGCGGTGTAGTTATTTCCATGTTTATATAGATGGCGGTGTAGATATTTCCAGGTTCATACAGGTGGCGGTGAACATATTTCTATGTTCATACAGATCGCAGTGTAGATATTTCCGTGTTCATACAGATTGCGGTGTATGTAATTCCAACTTTATAGAGATGGCGGTGTAGATATTTCTATGTTCATAGAGATGGTGGTGTAGATATTTCCATGTTTATACTGATGGCGGTGTAGGTATTTCCATGTTTATAGAGATGGCAGTGTAGATATTTCCATGTTTATACAGAAATCGGTGTAGATATTTCCATGTTTACTCAGAAAGCGGTGTAGACCTTTCCATGTTTACACAGACAGCGTTGTAGTTATTTACATGTTTATAAAGAGGGCGGTGTACTTATTTCCATGTTTATACAGATAGCGATGAAGATATTTCCATGTTTACACAGATATTGGTGTGGATATTTCCATGTTTATACAGATACCGGTGTAGATATTTCCATCTTAATAAAGATGGCAGTGTAGATATTTCCAGGTTCCTAGAGATGGCGGTGTAGATATTTCCATGTTCATACAGATGGCGGTGTAGATATTTCCATGTTTATACAGATAGCGGTGTAGATATTTCCATGTTCATGCAGATATAATTGTAGATATTTCAATCTTTATAGAGATGGCTGTGTAGATATTTCCTTGTTTATTCAGATAGTGGAGTAGATATTTCCATCCTTATACAGATAGCGGTGTAGATATTCCCATGTTTATAAAGATGGCGGTGTAGATATTTCCTTCTTTCTATAGATAGCGGTCTAGTTATTTCCATGTTCATACGGATGGCGGTTTAGATATTTCCATGTTTATAGAGATGGCGGTGTACATATTTCCATGTTTATAGAGGTAGCGTTGTAGATATTTCCTTGTTTATACAGACAGCGGTGTAGATATTTCCGTGTTTATACGTATAGCAGTGTAGATATTTCCATGTTTACAGAGATAGCGGTGTACATATTTCTCTGTTTTACAGATAGGAGTGTAGATATTTCCATGTTTATACAGATAGCGTTGTAGATATTTCCATGTTTATAGAGATAGCGGTGTAGTTATCTCCATGCTTATACAGATAACGGTGTAGATACTTCCTTGTTTATAGAGATAGCCGTGTAGATACTTCCATGTTTATACAGATGTCGCTGTCGATATTGTCATGTTCATAAAGATAGCGGTGTAGATATTTCCATGTTTATACAGATGGCGGTGTAGATATTTCCAAGTTCATACAGATAGCGGTGTAGATATTTCCATGTTCATACAGATAGCGGTGTAGATATCTGCATGTTCATAAAGATGGCGGTGTAGATATTTCCATGTTCATGCAGATGGCGGTGTAGATATTTCCATGTTCATACAGATAGCGGTGTAGATATTTCCATGTTCCTGCAGATGGCGGTGTAGATATTTCCATGTTCATACAGATGGCGGTGTAGATATTTCCAGGTTCATACAGATGGCAGTATAGATATTTCCTTGTTCATACAGATGGCGGTGAAGATATTTCCATGTTTATAGAGATGGCTTTGTAGATATTTCCATGTTCATACAGATGGCGGCGTAGGTATTTCCATGTTCATACAGATGGCGGTTTAGATGTCACCAGGTTTATAGAGATAGTAGTGTAGTTATTTCCATGTTTACAGTGATGGCAGTGTAGATATTTCCATGTTCATAGAGATGGCGGTGTAGTTATTTCCATGTTTATAGATATGGTGGTGTAGATATTTTCATGTCCATATAGATGGCCATGTCGGTATTTCCATGTTTATAGAGATGGCGGTGTAGATACTTCCATGTTTATACAAATGGCGCTGTAGATATTTTCATGTACATACAGATTGCGGTGTAGATATTTCAATGCTTATAGAGATGGCGGTGTAGATATTTCCTTGTTTATACAGATACCTTTGCAGTTATTTCCATGTTTATAGAGATGGCGATGTAGATATTTCCATGTTCGTACAGAGGGCGGTTTAGATAATTCCATGTTTACAGAGATAGCGGTGTAGATGTTTCCATATTTATGCACATAGCGGTGTAGATATTTCCAAGTTTATAGAGATAGCGGTGTAGATATTTCCATCTATATAGAGGTAGTGCTGTTGGTATTTCCATGTTTATCCAGATAGTGGTATAGATATTTCCATGTTTATACAGATGGCGGTGTAGATATTTCCATGTTTATACAGGTAGCGGTAAAGATATTTCCAAGTTTATATAGATAGCGGTGTAGATATTTCCATGTTTATTCAGATAGCGGTGTAAATATTTCCATTTTTATACTGATGCCAGTGTAGATATTTCAATGTTCATACAGACGGCGCTGTAGATATTTCTTGTTTATATAGATAGCAGTGTAGATATTTCCATGTATATACAGATGGCGGTGTAGACATTTCATGTTCATTCCGATGGTGGTGTAGATATTTCCAAGTTGATACAGATGGCGGTGTAGATATTTCCATGTTCATACAGATGGCGGTGTAGATATTTCCACGTTCATACTGATTGCGGTGTAGATATTTCCATCTTCATACAGATGGTAGTGAAGGTATTTCGAGGTTCATACAGATGGCGGTGTAGATATTTGCATGCTCATACAGATGGCGCTGTAGACATTTCCATGTTCATACAGATGGCGGTGTAGATATTTCCATGTTTATAGAGATGGTGGTGTAGATATTTCCATGTTCATACAGGTGGCGGTGTAGATATTTCCATGTTTATAGAGATGTCGGTGTAGGTATTTCCATGTTTATACAGATGGCAGTGTAGCTATATTCTTGTATATACAGATAGCGGTGTAGGTGTTTCCATGTTTTCACAGATAGCATTGTAGATATTTCCATCTTTATACAGATGGCGGTGTAGATATTTCCGTGTTTATAGAGATGGCGGAGTAGGTATTTCCTGGTTTAAAGAGATAGCGGTGTAGATATTTCCATGATTATACAGATGGCGGTGTAGATATTTACATGTTTATACAGATAGCGGTGTAGATATTTCCATTTTTAAACAGATAGCGGTGTAGATATTTACATGTTTATACAGATAGCGGTGTAGATATTTCCATGTTTACACAGATAGTGGTGTAGATATTTCCATGTTTATACAGATGGCGGTGTGGATATTTCCATGTTTATAGAGACAGCGGTCTACATATTTCCATGTTTATAGAGATAGCGGTTTAGTTATTTCCATGTTTATACAGATGGCGGTGTAGATATTTCCATGTTCATACAGATGGCGGTGTAGATATTTCCATGTTCATACAGACGGCATTGTAGATATTTCCATGTTCATACAGATGGCGGTGTAGATATTTCCATGCTCATAAAGATGGCGGTGTAGATATTTCCATGTTTATGGAGATGGTGGTTTCGATATTTCCATGTTTAAACAGATGGCGGTGCAGATATTTCTTTGTTAATACAGATAGCAGTGTAGATATTTCCATGTTTATAGAGATGGCGGTGTAGTTATTTCCGTGTTTATATAGATGGCGGTGTAGATATTTCCAGGTTCATACAGGTGGCGGTGAACATATTTCTATGTTCATACAGATCACAGTGTAGATATTTCCGTGTTCATACAGATTGCGGTGTAGGTAATTTCAACTTTATAGAGATGGCGGTGTAGATATTTCTATGTTCATAGAGATGGTGGTGTAGATATTTCCATGTTTATACTGATGGCGGTGTAGATATTTCCATGTTTATAGAGATGGCAGTGTAGATATTTCCATGTTTATACAAAAAGCGGTGTAGATATTTCCATGTTTACACAGATAGCGGTGTAGATATTTCCATCTTAATAAAGATGGCAGTGTAGATATTTCCAGGTTCCTAGAGATGGCGGTGTAGATATTTCCATGTTCATACAGATGGCGGTGTAGATATTTCCATGTTTATACAGATAGCGGTGTAGATATTTCCATGTTTATACAGATAGCGGTGTAGATATTTCCAAGTTTGTTCAGATAGCGGTGTAGATATTTCCATGTTAATAGAGAAAGCTCTGTAGATATTTCCATGTATATTCAGATAGCTGTGTAGATATTTCCATGTTCATACAGATAGCGGTGTAGATATTTCCATGTTCATCCAGATGGCGGTGTAGACATATCCATGTTCATACAGATGTCGGTGAAGATATTTCCATGTTCATACAGTTGGCGGTGTAGATATTTCCATGTTCATACAAATGGCGGTGCAGACATTTCCATGTTCATAGAGATCGCGGTGTGGATATTTCCATGTTTATACAGATAGCGGTGTAGTTATTTCCATGTTTATAGAGATAGCAGTGTAGATATTTCCAATGATATGAGGATAGCTCTGTAGATATTTCTATGTTCATACAGATAGCGGTGTAGATATTTCAATGTTCATACTGATAGCGGTGTAGATATTTCTGTGTTCATACAGATTGCGGTGTAGATATTTCCATGTTTATACAGATAGCGGTGTAGATATTTCCACCTTTATAGCGATGTGGGTGAAGATATTTGTATGTTCATGCAGATGGCGGTGTAGACATTTCCATGTTTATAGAGATGGCGGTCTAGATATTTCCATGTTTATACAGATGGCAGTGTAGGTATATCCATGTTTATTGAGATGGCGGTCTAGATATTTCCATGTTTATAGTGATAGCAGTGTAGGTATTTCGATGTATATTGAGATAGCGGTGTAGATATTTCCTAGTTCATACAGATAGCAGTGTAGATATTTCCATGTTTATACTGATAGCGGTTTAGATATTTTCCTGTTCATACAGATAGCATTGTATATATTTCCATGTTTATACAGATGGCGGTGTAGATATTTCCATGTTTATAGAGATGGCGGAGTAGGTATTTCCTGGTTTAAAAAGATGGCGGTGTAGACATTTCCATGATTATACAGATTGCGGTGTAGATATTTACCTCTTTATACAGATAGCGGTGTAGGTATTTCCATTTTTAAACAGATAGCGGTGTAGATATTTACAAGTTTATACAGATAGCGGTGTAGATATTTCCTTGTTTACACAGATAGTGGTGTAGATATTTCCATGTTTATACAGATGGCGGTGTGGATATTTCCATGTTTATAGAGACAGCGGTCTACATATTTCCATCTTAATAGAGATAGCGGTTTAGTTATTTCCATGTTTAAACAGATGGCGGTGTAGATATTTCTATGTTTATACAGATAGCATTGTTGATATTTCCATGTTTAAAGAGATGGCGGTGTAGTTATTTCCATGTTTATATAGATGGCGGTGTAGATATTTCCAGGTTCATACAGGTGGCGGTGAACATATTTCTATGTTCATACAGATCGCAGTGTAGATATTTCCGTGTTCATACAGATTGCGGTGTAGGTAATTCCAACTTTATAGAGATGGCGGTGTAGATATTTCTATGTTCATAGAGATGGTGGTGTAGATATTTCCATGTTTATACTGATGGCGGTGTAGATATTTCCATGTTTATAGAGATGGCAGTGTAGATATTTCCATGTTTACACAGAAAGCGGTGTAGACCTTTCCATGTTTACACAGACAGCGTTGTAGTTATTTACATGTTTATAAAGAGGGCGGTGTACTTATTTCCATGTTTATACAGATAGCGATGAAGATATTTCCATGTTTACACAGATAGTGGTGTGGATGGCGGTGTAGATATTTCTATGTTCATAGAGATGGTGGTGTAGATATTTCCATGTTTATACTGATGGCGGTGTAGATATTTCCATTTTTATAGAGATGGCAGTGTAGATATTTCCATGTTTACACAGAAAGCGGTGTAGACCTTTCCATGTTTACACAGACAGCGTTGTAGTTATTTACATGTTTATAAAGAGGGCGGTGTACTTATTTCCATGTTTATACAGATAGCGATGAAGATATTTCCATGTTTACACAGATAGTGGTGTGGATATTTCCATGTTTATACAGATAGCGGTGTAGATATTTCCATCTTAATAAAGATAGCAGTGTAGATATTTCCAGGTTCCTAGAGATGGCGGTGTAGATATTTCCATGTTCATACAGATGGCGGTGTAGATACTTCCATGTTTATACAGATAGCGGTGTAGATATTTCCATGTTTATACAGATCGCGGTGTAGATATTTCCAAGTTTGTTCAGATAGCGGTGTAGATATTTCCATGTTAATAGAGAAAGCTCTGTAGATATTTCCACGTATATGCAGATAGCTGTGTAGATATTTCCATGTTCATACAGATAGCAGTGTAGATATTTCCATGTTCATCCAGATGGCGGTGTAGATATATCCATGTTCATACAGATGGCGGTGAAGATATTTCCATGTTCATACAGTTGGCGGTGTAGATATTTCCATGTTCATACAAATGGCGGTGCAGGCATTTCCATGTTCATAGAGATCGCGGTGTGGATATTTCCATGTTTATACAGATAGCGGTGTAGTTATTTCCATGTTTATAGAGATAGCAGTGTAGATATTTCCAATGATATGCAGATAGCTCTGTAGATATTTCCATGTTCATACAGATAGCGTTGTAGATATTTCCATGTTCATACAGGTAGCGGTGTAGATATTTCCATGTTCATACATATAGCGGTGTAGATATTTCAATGTTCATACTGATAGCGGTGTAGATATTTCTATGTTCATACAGATTGCGGTGTAGATATTTCCATGTTTATACAGATAGCGGTGTAGATATTTCCACCTTTATAGCGATGTGGGTGAACATATTTGTATGTTCATGCAGACGGCGGTGTAGACATTTCCATGTTTATAGAGATGGCGGTCTAGATATTTCCATGTTTATACAGATGGCAGTGTAGGTATATCCATGTTTATTGAGATGGCGGTGTAGATATTTCCATGTTTATAGAGATGGCGGAGTAGGTATTTCCTGGTTTAAAAAGATGGCGGTGTAGATATTTCTATGTTCATACAGATTGCGGTGTAGATATTTCCATGTTTATACAGATAGCGGTGTAGATATTTCCACCTTTATAGCGATGTGGGTGAACATATTTGTATGTTCATGCAGACGGCGGTGTAGACATTTCCATGTTTATAGAGATGGCGGTCTAGATATTTCCATGTTTATACAGATGGCGGTGTAGGTATATCCATGTTTATAGAGATGGCAGTGTAGATATTTCCATGTTTATACAGAAAGCGGTGTAGATAGTTCCATGTTTACACAGAAAGCGGTGTAGACCTTTCCATGTTTACACAGACAGCGTTGTAGTTATTTACATGTTTATAAAGAGGGCGGTGTACTTATTTCCATGTTTATACAGATAGCGATGAAGATATTTCCATGTTTACACAGATAGTGGTGTGGATATTTCCATGTTTATACAGATAGCGGTGTAGATATTTCCATCTTAATAAAGATGGCAGTGTAGTTATTTCCAGGTTCCTAGAGATGGCGGTGTAGATATTTCCATGTTCATACAGATGGCGGTGTAGATATTTCCATGCTCATAAAGATGGCGGTGTAGATATTTCCATGTTTATAGAGATGGTGGTGTCGATATTTCCATGTTTAAACAGATGGCGGTGTAGATATTTCTATGTTTATACAGATAGCTGTGTAGATATTTCCATGTTTATAGAGATGGCGTTGTAGTTATTTCCATGTTTATATAGATGGTGGTGTAGATATTTCTAGGTTCATACAGGTGGCGGTGGACATATTTCTATGTTCATACAGATCGCAGTGTAGGTATTTCCGTGTTCATACAGATTGCGATGTAGGTATTTCCAACTTTATAGAGATGGCGGTGTAGATATTTCTATGTTCATAGAGATGGTGGTGTAGATATTTCCATGTTTATACTGATGGCGGTGTAGATATTTCCATGTTTATAGAGATGGCAGTGTAGATATTTCCATGTTTATACAGAAAGCGGTGTAGATAATTCCATGTTTACTCAGAAAGCGGTGTAGACCTTTCGATGTTTACACAGACAGCGTTGTAGTTATTTAAATGTTTATGAAGAGGGCGGTGTACTTATTTCCATGTTTATACAGATAGCGATGAAGATATTTCCATGTTTACACAGATTGTGGTGTAGACATTTCCATGTTTATACAGATAGCGGTGTAGATATTTCCATCTTAATAAAGATGGCAGTGTAGATATTTCCATGTTCCTAGAGATGGCGGTGTAGATATTTCCATGTTCATACATATGGTGGTGTAGATATTTCCATGTTTATACAGATAGCGGTGTAGATATTTCCAAGTTTGTTCAGATAGCGGTGTAGATATTTCCATGTTAATAGAGAAAGCTCTGTAGATATTTCCATGTATATGCAGATAGCTGTGTAGATATTTCCATGTTCATACAGATAGCGGTGTAGATATTTCCATGTTCATCCAGATGGCGGTGTAGATATATCCATGTTCATACAGATGGCGGTGAAGATATTTCCATGTTCATACAGTTGGCGGTGTTGATATTTCCATGTTCATACAAATGGCGGTGCAGACATTTCCATGTTCATAGAGATCGCGGTGTGGATATTTCCATGTTTATACAGATAGCGGTGTAGTTATTTCCATGTTTATAGAGATAGCAGTGTAGATATTTCCAATGATATGCAGATAGCTCTGTAGATATTTCCATGTTCATACAGATAGCGGTGTAGATATTTCCATGTTCATACAGGTAGCGGTGTAGATATTTCCATGTTCATACAGATAGCGGTGTAGATATTTCAATGTTCATACTGATAGCAGTGTAGATATTTCTATGTTCATACAGATTGCGGTGTAGATATTTCCATGTTTATACAGATAGCGGTGTAGATATTTCCACCTTTATAGTGATGTGGGTGAAGATATTTGTATGTTCATGCAGATGGCAGTGTAGACATTTCCATGTTTATAGAGATGGCGGTCTAGATATTTCCATGTTTATACAGATGGCGGTGTAGGTATATCCATGTTTATTGAGATGGCGGTCTAGATATTTCCATTTTTACAGAGATAGCAGTGTAGGTATTTCGATGTATATTGAGATAGCGGTGTAGATATTTCCTAGTTCATACAGATAGCAGTGTAGATATTTCCATGTTTATACTGATAGCGGTTTAGATATTTTCTTGTTCATACACATAGCATTGTATATATTTCCATGTTTATACAGATGGCGGTGTAGATATTTCCATGTTTATAGAGATGGCGGAGTAGGTATTTCCTGGTTTAAAAAGATGGCGGTGTAGACATTTCCATGATTATACAGATTGCGGTGTAGATATTTACCTCTTTATACAGATAGCGGTGTAGGTATTTCCATTTTTAAACAGATAGCGGTGTAGATATTTACATGTTTATACAGTTAGCGGTGTAGATATTTCCATGTTTACACAGATAGTGGTGTAGATATTTCCATGTTTATACAGATGGCGGTGTGGATATTTCCATGTTTATAGAGACAGCGGTCTACATATTTCCATGTGTATAGAGATAGCGGTTTAGTTGTTTCCATGTTTATACAGATGGCGGTGTAGATATTTCCATGTTCATACAGATGGCGGTGTAGATATTTCCATGCTCATAAAGATGGCGGTGTAGATATTTCCATGTTTATAGAGATGGTGGTGTCGATATTTCCATGTTTAAACAGATGGCGGTGTAGATATTTCTATGTTTATACAGATAGCATTGTAGATATTTCCATGTTTATAGAGATGGTGGTGTAGTTATTTCCATGTTTATATAGATGGCGGTGTAGATATTTCCAGGTTCATACAGGTGGCGGTGAACATATTTCTATGTTCATACAGATCGCATTGTAGATATTTCCATGTTCATACAGATTGCGGTGTATGTAATTCCAACTTTATAGAGATGGCGGTGTAGATATTTCTATGTTCATAGAGATGGTGGTGTAGATATTTCCATGTTTATACTGATGGTGGTGTAGATATTTCCATGTTTATAGAGATGGCAGTGTAGATATTTCCATGTTTATACAGAAAGCGGTGTAGATATTTCCATGTTTACACAGAAAGCGGTGTAGACCTTTCCATGTTTACACAGACAGCGTTGTAGTTATTTACATGTTTATAAAGAGGGCGGTGTACTTATTTCCATGTTTATACAGATAGCGATGAAGATATTTCCATGTTTACACAGATAGTGGTGTGGATATTTCCATGTTTATACAGATAGCGGTGTAGATATTTCCATCTTAATAAAGATGGCAGTGTAGTTATTTCCAGGTTCCTAGAGATGGCGGTGTAGATATTTCCATGTTCATACAGATGGCGGTGTAGATATTTCCATGCTCATAAAGATGGCGGTGTAGATATTTCCATGTTTATAGAGATGGTGGTGTCGATATTTCCATGTTTAAACAGATGACGGTGTAGATATTTCTATGTTTATACAGATAGCAGTGTAGGTATTTCCATGTTTATAGAGATGGCGTTGTAGTTATTTCCATGTTTATATAGATGGTGGTGTAGATATTTCTAGGTTCATACAGGTGGCGGTGGACATCTTTCTATGTTCATACAGATCGCAGTGTAGGTATTTCCGTGTTCATACAGATTGCGATGTAGGTATTTCCAACTTTATAGAGATGGCGGTGTAGATATTTCTATGTTCATAGAGATGGTGGTGTAGATATTTCCATGTTTATACTGATGGCGGTGTAGATATTTCCATGTTTATAGAGATGGCAGTGTAGATATTTCCATGTTTATACAGAAAGTGGTGTAGATAATTCCATGTTTACTCAGAAAGCGGTGTAGACCTTTCGATGTTTACACAGACAGCGTTGTAGTTATTTAAATGTTTATAAAGAGGGCGGTGTACTTATTTCCATGTTTATACAGATAGCGATGAAGATATTTCCATGTTTACACAGATTGTGGTGTAGACATTTCCATGTTTATACAGATAGCGGTGTAGATATTTCCATCTTAATAAAGATGGCAGTGTAGATATTTCCATGTTCCTAGAGATGGCGGTGTAGATATTTCCATGTTCATACATATGGTGGTGTAGATATTTCCATGTTTATACAGATAGCGGTGTAGATATTTCCAAGTTTGTTCAGATAGCGGTGTAGATATTTCCATGTTAATAGAGAAAGCTCTGTAGATATTTCCATGTATATGCAGATAGCTGTGTAGATATTTCCATGTTCATACAGATAGCGGTGTAGATATTTCCATGTTCATCCAGATGGCGGTGTAGATATATCCATGTTCATACAGATGGCGGTGAAGATATTTCCATGTTCATACAGTTGGCGGTGTAGATATTTCCATGTTCATACAAATGGCGGTGCAGACATTTCCATGTTCATAGAGATCGCGGTGTGGATATTTCCATGTTTATACAGATAGCGGTGTAGTTATTTCCATGTTTATAGAGATAGCAGTGTAGATATTTCCAATGATATGCAGATAGCTCTGTAGATATTTCCATGTTCATACAGATAGCGGTGTAGATATTTCCATGTTCATACAGGTAGCGGTGTAGATATTTCCATGTTCATACAGATAGCGGTGTAGATATTTCAATGTTCATACTGATAGCGGTGTGGATATTTCCATGTTTATACAGATAGCGGTGTAGTTATTTCCATGTTTATAGAGATAGCAGTGTAGATATTTCCAATGATATGCAGATAGCTCTGTAGATATTTCCATGTTCATACAGATAGCGGTGTAGATATTTCCATGTTCATACAGGTAGCGGTGTAGATATTTCCATGTTCATACAGATAGCGGTGTAGATATTTCCACCTTTATAGCGATGTGGGTGAAGATATTTGTATGTTCATGCAGATGGCAGTGTAGACATTTCCATGTTTATAGAGATGGCGGTCTAGATATTTCCATGTTTATACAGATGGCGGTGTAGGTATATCCATGTTTATTGAGATGGCGGTCTAGATATTTCCATGTTTATATAGATAGCAGTGTAGGTATTTCGATGTATATTGAGATAGCGGTGTAGATATTTCCTAGTTCATACAGATAGCAGTGTAGATATTTCCATGTTTATACTGATAGCGGTTTAGATATTTTCTTGTTCATACAGATAGCATTGTATATATTTCCATGTTTATACAGATGGCTGTGTAGATATTTCCATGTTTATAGAGATGGCGGAGTAGGTATTTCCTGGTTTAAAAAGATGGCGGTGTAGACATTTCCATGATTATACAGATTGCGGTGTAGATATTTACCTCTTTATACAGATAGCGGTGTAGGTATTTCCATTTTTAAACAGATAGCGGTGTAGATATTTACATGTTTATACAGTTAGCGGTGTAGATATTTCCATGTTTACACAGATAGTGGTGTAGATATTTCCATGTTTATACAGATGGCGGTGTGGATATTTCCATGTTTATAGAGACAGCGGTCTACATATTTCCATGTGTATAGAGATAGCGGTTTAGTTGTTTCCATGTTTATACAGATGGCGGTGTAGTTATTTCCATGTTCATACAGATGGCGGTGTAGATATTTCCATGCTCATAAAGATGGCGGTGTAGATATTTCCATGTTTATAGAGATGGTGGTGTCGATATTTCCATGTTTAAACAGATGGCGGTGTAGATATTTCTATGTTTATACAGATAGCATTGTAGATATTTCCATGTTTATAGAGATGGTGGTGTAGTTATTTCCATGTTTATATAGATGGCGGTGTAGATATTTCCAGGTTCATACAGGTGGCGGTGAACATATTTCTATGTTCATACAGATCGCATTGTAGATATTTCCGTGTTCATACAGATTGCGGTGTATGTAATTCCAACTTTATAGAGATGGCGGTGTAGATATTTCTATGTTCATAGAGATGGTGGTGTAGATATTTCCATGTTTATACTGATGGTGGTGTAGATATTTCCATGTTTATAGAGATGGCAGTGTAGATATTTCCATGTTTATACAGAAAGCGGTGTAGATATTTCCATGTTTACACAGAAAGCGGTGTAGACCTTTCCATGTTTACACAGACAGTGTTGTAGTTATTTACATGTTTATAAAGAGGGCGGTGTACTTATTTCCATGTTTATACAGATAGCGATGAAGATATTTCCATGTTTACACAGATAGTGGTGTGGATATTTCCATGTTTATACAGATAGCGGTGTAGATATTTCCATCTTAATAAAGATGGCAGTGTAGTTATTTCCAGGTTCCTAGAGATGGCGGTGTAGATATTTCCATGTTCATACAGATGGCGGTGTAGATATTTCCATGCTCATAAAGATGGCGGTGTAGATATTTCCATGTTTATAGAGATGGTGGTGTCGATATTTCCATGTTTAAACAGATGGCGGTGTAGATATTTCTATGTTTATACAGATAGCAGTGTAGATATTTCCATGTTTATAGAGATGGCGTTGTAGTTATTTCCATGTTTATATAGATGGTGGTGTAGATATTTCTAGGTTCATACAGGTGGCGGTGGACATATTTCTATGTTCATACAGATCGCAGTGTAGGTATTTCCGTGTTCATACAGATTGCGATGTAGGTATTTCCAACTTTATAGAGATGGCGGTGTAGATATTTCTATGTTCATAGAGATGGTGGTGTAGATATTTCCATGTTTATACTGATGGCGGTGTAGATATTTCCATGTTTATAGAGATGGCAGTGTAGATATTTCCATGTTTATACAGAAAGCGGTGTAGATAATTCCATGTTTACTCAGAAAGCGGTGTAGACCTTTCGATGTTTACACAGACAGCGTTGTAGTTATTTAAATGTTTATAAAGAGGGCGGTGTACTTATTTCCATGTTTATACAGATAGCGATGAAGATATTTCCATGTTTACACAGATTGTGGTGTAGACATTTCCATGTTTATACAGATAGCGGTGTAGATATTTCCATCTTAATAAAGATGGCAGTGTAGTTATTTCCATGTTCCTAGAGATGGCGGTGTAGATATTTCCATGTTCATACATATGGTGGTGTAGATATTTCCATGTTTATACAGATAGCGGTGTAGATATTTCCAAGTTTGTTCAGATAGCGGTGTAGATATTTCCATGTTATTAGAGAAAGCTCTGTAGATATTTCCATGTATATGCAGATAGCTGTGTAGATATTTCCATGTTCATACAGATAGCGGTGTAGATATTTCCATGTTCATCCAGATGGCGGTGTAGATATATCCATGTTCATACAGATGGCGGTGAAGATATTTCCATGTTCATACAGTTGGCGGTGTAGATATTTCCATGTTCATACAAATGGCGGTGCAGACATTTCCATGTTCATAGAGATCGCGGTGTGGATATTTCCATGTTTATACAGATAGCGGTGTAGTTATTTCCATGTTTATAGAGATAGCAGTGTAGATATTTCCAATGATATGCAGATAGCTCTGTAGATATTTCCATGTTCATACAGATAGCGGTGTAGATATTTCCATGTTCATACAGGTAGCGGTGTAGATATTTCCATGTTCATACAGATAGCGGTGTAGATATTTCAATGTTCATACTGATAGCGGTGTAGATATTTCTATGTTCATACAGATTGCGGTGTAGATATTTCCATGTTTATACAGATAGCGGTGTAGATATTTCCACCTTTATAGCGATGTGGGTGAAGATATTTGTATGTTCATGCAGATGGCGGTGTAGACATTTCCATGTTTATAGAGATGGCGGTCTAGATATTTCCATGTTTATACAGATGGCGGTGTAGGTATATCCATGTTTATTGAGATGGCGGTCTAGATATTTCCATGTTTATAGAGATAGCAGTGTAGGTATTTCGATGTATATTGAGATAGCGGTGTAGATATTTCCTAGTTCATACAGATAGCAGTGTAGATATTTCCATGTTTATACTGATAGCGGTTTAGATATTTTCTTGTTCATACAGATAGCATTGTATATATTTCCATGTTTATACAGATGGCGGTGTAGATATTTCCATGTTTATAGAGATGGCGGAGTAGGTATTTCCTGGTTTAAAAAGATGGCGGTGTAGACATTTCCATGATTATACAGATTGCGGTGTAGATATTTACCTCTTTATACAGATAGCGGTGTAGGTATTTCCATTTTTAAACAGATAGCGGTGTAGATATTTACATGTTTATACAGTTAGCGGTGTAGATATTTCCATGTTTACACAGATAGTGGTGTAGATATTTCCATGTTTATACAGATGGCGGTGTGGATATTTCCATGTTTATAGAGACAGCGGTCTACATATTTCCATGTGTATAGAGATAGCGGTTTAGTTGTTTCCATGTTTATACAGATGGCGGTGTAGATATTTCCATGTTCATACAGATGGCGGTGTAGATATTTCCATGCTCATAAAGATGGCGGTGTAGATATTTCCATGTTTATAGAGATGGTGGTGTCGATATTTCCATGTTTAAACAGATGGCGGTGTAGATATTTCTATGTTTATACAGATAGCATTGTAGATATTTCCATGTTTATAGAGATGGTGGTGTAGTTATTTCCATGTTTATATAGATGGCGGTGTAGATATTTCCAGGTTCATACAGGTGGCGGTGAACATATTTCTATGTTCATACAGATCGCATTGTAGATATTTCCATGTTCATACAGATTGCGGTGTATGTAATTCCAACTTTATAGAGATGGCGGTGTAGATATTTCTATGTTCATAGAGATGGTGGTGTAGATATTTCCATGTTTATACTGATGGTGGTGTAGATATTTCCATGTTTATAGAGATGGCAGTGTAGATATTTCCATGTTTATACAGAAAGCGGTGTAGATATTTCCATGTTTACACAGAAAGCGGTGTAGACCTTTCCATGTTTTCACACACAGCGTTGTAGTTATTTACATGTTTATGAAGAGGGCGGTGTACTTATTTCCATGTTTATACAGATAGCGATGAAGATATTTCCATGTTTACACAGATAGTGGTGTGGATATTTCCATGTTTATACAGATAGCGGTGTAGATATTTCCATCTTAATAAAGATGGCAGTGTAGTTATTTCCAGGTTCCTAGAGATGGCGGTGTAGATATTTCCATGTTCATACAGATGGCGGTGTAGATATTTCCATGCTCATAAAGATGGCGGTGTAGATATTTCCATGTTTAGAGAGATGGTGGTGTCGATATTTCCATGTTTAAACAGATGGCGGTGTAGATATTTCTATGTTTATACAGATAGCAGTGTAGGTATTTCCATGTTTATAGAGATGGCGTTGTAGTTATTTCCATGTTTATATAGATGGTGGTGTAGATATTTCTAGGTTCATACAGGTGGCGGTGGACATATTTCTATGTTCATACAGATCGCAGTGTAGGTATTTCCGTGTTCATACAGATTGCGATGTAGGTATTTCCAACTTTATAGAGATGGCGGTGTAGATATTTCTATGTTCATAGAGATGGTGGTGTAGATATTTCCATGTTTATACTGATGGCGGTGTAGATATTTCCATGTTTATAGAGATGGCAGTGTAGATATTTCCATGTTTATACAGAAAGCGGTGTAGATAATTCCATGTTTACTCAGAAAGCGGTGTAGACCTTTCGATGTTTACACAGACAGCGTTGTAGTTATTTAAATGTTTATAAAGAGGGCGGTGTACTTATTTCCATGTTTATACAGATAGCGATGAAGATATTTCCATGTTTACACAGATTGTGGTGTAGACATTTCCATGTTTATACAGATAGCGGTGTAGATATTTCCATCTTAATAAAGATGGCAGTGTAGTTATTTCCATGTTCCTAGAGATGGCGGTGTAGATATTTCCATGTTCATACATATGGTGGTGTAGATATTTCCATGTTTATACAGATAGCGGTGTAGATATTTCCAAGTTTGTTCAGATAGCGGTGTAGATATTTCCATGTTAATAGAGAAAGCTCTGTAGATATTTCCATGTATATGCAGATAGCTGTGTAGATATTTCCATGTTCATACAGATAGCGGTGTAGATATTTCCATGTTCATCCAGATGGCGGTGTAGATATATCCATGTTCATACAGATGGCGGTGAAGATATTTCCATGTTCATACAGTTGGCGGTGTAGATATTTCCATGTTCATACAAATGGCGGTGCAGACATTTCCATGTTCATAGAGATCGCGGTGTGGATATTTCCATGTTTATACAGATAGCGGTGTAGTTATTTCCATGTTTATAGAGATAGCAGTGTAGATATTTCCAATGATATGCAGATAGCTCTGTAGATATTTCCATGTTCATACAGATAGCGGTGTAGATATTTCCATGTTCATACAGGTAGCGGTGTAGATATTTCCATGTTCATACAGATAGCGGTGTAGATATTTCAATGTTCATACTGATAGCGGTGTAGATATTTCTGTGTTCATACAGATTGCGGTGTAGATATTTCCATGTTTATACAGATAGCGGTGTAGATATTTCCACCTTTATAGCGATGTGGGTGAAGATATTTGTATGTTCATGCAGATGGCGGTGTAGACATTTCCATGTTTATAGAGATGGCGGTCTAGATATTTCCATGTTTATACAGATGGCGGTGTAGGTATATCCATGTTTATTGAGATGGCGGTCTAGATATTTCCATGTTTATAGAGATAGCAGTGTAGGTATTTCGATGTATATTGAGATAGCGGTGTAGATATTTCCTAGTTCATACAGATAGCAGTGTAGATATTTCCATGTTTATACTGATAGCGGTTTAGATATTTTCTTGTTCATACAGATAGCATTGTATATATTTCCATGTTTATACAGATGGCGGTGTAGATATTTCCATGTTTATAGAGATGGCGGAGTAGGTATTTCCTGGTTTAAAAAGATGGCGGTGTAGACATTTCCATGATTATACAGATTGCGGTGTAGATATTTACCTCTTTATACAGATAGCGGTGTAGGTATTTCCATTTTTAAACAGATAGCGGTGTAGATATTTACATGTTTATACAGTTAGCGGTGTAGATATTTCCATGTTTACACAGATAGTGGTGTAGATATTTCCATGTTTATACAGATGGCGGTGTGGATATTTCCATGTTTATAGAGACAGCGGTCTACATATTTCCATGTGTATAGAGATAGCGGTTTAGTTGTTTCCATGTTTATACAGATGGCGGTGTAGATATTTCCATGTTCATACAGATGGCGGTGTAGATATTTCCATGCTCATAAAGATGGCGGTGTAGATATTTCCATGTTTATAGAGATGGTGGTGTCGATATTTCCATGTTTAAACAGATGGCGGTGTAGATATTTCTATGTTTATACAGATAGCATTGTAGATATTTCCATGTTTATAGAGATGGTGGTGTAGTTATTTCCATGTTTATATAGATGGCGGTGTAGATATTTCCAGGTTCATACAGGTGGCGGTGAACATATTTCTATGTTCATACAGATCGCATTGTAGATATTTCCATGTTCATACAGATTGCGGTGTATGTAATTCCAACTTTATAGAGATGGCGGTGTAGATATTTCTATGTTCATAGAGATGGTGGTGTAGATATTTCCATGTTTATACTGATGGTGGTGTAGATATTTCCATGTTTATAGAGATGGCAGTGTAGATATTTCCATGTTTATACAGAAAGCGGTGTAGATATTTCCATGTTTACACAGAAAGCGGTGTAGACCTTTCCATGTTTTCACACACAGCGTTGTAGTTATTTACATGTTTATGAAGAGGGCGGTGTACTTATTTCCATGTTTATACAGATAGCGATGAAGATATTTCCATGTTTACACAGATAGTGGTGTGGATATTTCCATGTTTATACAGATAGCGGTGTAGATATTTCCATCTTAATAAAGATGGCAGTGTAGTTATTTCCAGGTTCCTAGAGATGGCGGTGTAGATATTTCCATGTTCATACAGATGGCGGTGTAGATATTTCCATGCTCATAAAGATGGCGGTGTAGATATTTCCATGTTTAGAGAGATGGTGGTGTCGATATTTCCATGTTTAAACAGATGGCGGTGTAGATATTTCTATGTTTATACAGATAGCAGTGTAGGTATTTCCATGTTTATAGAGATGGCGTTGTAGTTATTTCCATGTTTATATAGATGGTGGTGTAGATATTTCTAGGTTCATACAGGTGGCGGTGGACATATTTCTATGTTCATACAGATCGCAGTGTAGGTATTTCCGTGTTCATACAGATTGCGATGTAGGTATTTCCAACTTTATAGAGATGGCGGTGTAGATATTTCTATGTTCATAGAGATGGTGGTGTAGATATTTCCATGTTTATACTGATGGCGGTGTAGATATTTCCATGTTTATAGAGATGGCAGTGTAGATATTTCCATGTTTATACAGAAAGCGGTGTAGATAATTCCATGTTTACTCAGAAAGCGGTGTAGACCTTTCGATGTTTACACAGACAGCGTTGTAGTTATTTAAATGTTTATAAAGAGGGCGGTGTACTTATTTCCATGTTTATACAGATAGCGATGAAGATATTTCCATGTTTACACAGATTGTGGTGTAGACATTTCCATGTTTATACAGATAGCGGTGTAGATATTTCCATCTTAATAAAGATGGCAGTGTAGTTATTTCCATGTTCCTAGAGATGGCGGTGTAGATATTTCCATGTTCATACATATGGTGGTGTAGATATTTCCATGTTTATACAGATAGCGGTGTAGATATTTCCAAGTTTGTTCAGATAGCGGTGTAGATATTTCCATGTTAATAGAGAAAGCTCTGTAGATATTTCCATGTATATGCAGATAGCTGTGTAGATATTTCCATGTTCATACAGATAGCGGTGTAGATATTTCCATGTTCATCCAGATGGCGGTGTAGATATATCCATGTTCATACAGATGGCGGTGAAGATATTTCCATGTTCATACAGTTGGCGGTGTAGATATTTCCATGTTCATACAAATGGCGGTGCAGACATTTCCATGTTCATAGAGATCGCGGTGTGGATATTTCCATGTTTATACAGATAGCGGTGTAGTTATTTCCATGTTTATAGAGATAGCAGTGTAGATATTTCCAATGATATGCAGATAGCTCTGTAGATATTTCCATGTTCATACAGATAGCGGTGTAGATATTTCCATGTTCATACAGGTAGCGGTGTAGATATTTCCATGTTCATACAGATAGCGGTGTAGATATTTCAATGTTCATACTGATAGCGGTGTAGATATTTCTGTGTTCATACAGATTGCGGTGTAGATATTTCCATGTTTATACAGATAGCGGTGTAGATATTTCCACCTTTATAGCGATGTGGGTGAAGATATTTGTATGTTCATGCAGATGGCGGTGTAGACATTTCCATGTTTATAGAGATGGCGGTCTAGATATTTCCATGTTTATACAGATGGCGGTGTAGGTATATCCATGTTTATTGAGATGGCGGTCTAGATATTTCCATGTTTATAGAGATAGCAGTGTAGGTATTTCGATGTATATTGAGATAGCGGTGTAGATATTTCCTAGTTCATACAGATAGCAGTGTAGATATTTCCATGTTTATACTGATAGCGGTTTAGATATTTTCTTGTTCATACAGATAGCATTGTATATATTTCCATGTTTATACAGATGGCGGTGTAGATATTTCCATGTTTATAGAGATGGCGGAGTAGGTATTTCCTGGTTTAAAAAGATGGCGGTGTAGACATCTCCATGATTATACAGATTGCGGTGTAGATATTTACCTCTTTATACAGATAGCGGTGTAGGTATTTCCATTTTTAAACAGATAGCGGTGTAGATATTTACATGTATATACAGATAGCGGTGTAGATATTTCCATGTTTACACAGATAGTGGTGTAGATATTTCCATGTTTATACAGATGGCGGTGTGAATATTTCCATGTTTATAGAGACAGCGGTCTACATATTTCCATGTGTATAGAGATAGCGGTTTAGTTATTTCCATGTTTATACAGATGGCGGTGTAGATATTTCCATGTTCATATAGATGGCTGTGTAGATATTTCCATGCTCATAAAGATGGCGGTGTAGATATTTCCATGTTTATAGAGATAGTGGTGTCGATATTTCCATGTTTAAACAGATGGCGGTGTAGATATTTCTATGTTTATACAGATAGCATTGTAGATATTTCCATGTTTATAGAGATGGCGGTGTAGTTATTTCCATGTTTATATAGATGGCGGTGTAGATATTTCCAGGTTCATACAGGTGGCGGTGAACATATTTCTATGTTCATACAGATCGCAGTGTAGATATTTCCGTGTTCATACAGATTGCGGTGTATGTAATTCCAACTTTATAGAGATGGCGGTGTAGATATTTCTATGTTCATAGAGATGGTGGTGTAGATATTTCCATGTTTATACTGATGGCAGTGTAGGTATTTCCATGTTTATAGAGATGGCAGTGTAGATATTTCCATGTTTATACAGAAAGCGGTGTAGATATTTCCATGTTTACACAGAAAGCGGTGTAGACATTTCCATGTTTACACAGACAGCGTTGTAGTTATTTACATGTTTATGAAGAGGGCGGTGTACTTATTTCCATGTTTATACAGATAGCGATGAAGATATTTCCATGTTTACACAGATATTGGTGTGGATATTTCCATGTTTATACAGATACCGGTGTAGATATTTCCATCTTAATAAAGATGGCAGTGTAGATATTTCCAGGTTCCTAGAGATGGCGGTGTAGATATTTCCATGTTCATACAGATGGCGGTGTAGATATTTCCATGTTTATACAGATAGCGGTGTAGATATTTCCAAGTTTGTTCAGATAGCGGTGTAGATATTTCCATGTTAATAGAGAAAGCTCTGTAGATATTTCCATGTATATCCAGATATCTGTGTAGATATTTCCATGTTCATACAGATAGCGGTGTAGATATTTCCATGTTCATCCAGATTGCGGTGTAGATATATCCATGTTCATACAGATGGCGGTGAAGATATTTCCATGTTCATACAGTTGGCGGTGTAGATATTTCCATGTTCATACAAATGGCGGTGCAGACATTTCCATGTTCATAGAGATCGCGGTGTGGATATTTCCATGTTTATACAGATAGCGGTGTAGTTATTTCCATGTTTATAGAGATAGCATTTTAGATATTTCCAATGATATGCAGATAGCTCTGTAGATATTTCCATGTTCATACAGATAGCGATGTAGATATTTCCATGTTCATACAGGTAGCGGTGTAGATATTTCCATGTTCATACAGATAGCGGTGTAGATATTTCAATGTTCATACTGATAGCGGTGTAGATATTTCTATGTTCATACAGATTGCGGTGTAGATATTTCCATGTTTATACAGATAGCGGTGTAGATATTTCCAACTTTATAGCGATGTCGGTGAAGTTATGTGTATGTTCATGCAGATGGCGGTGTAGACATATCCATGTTTATAGAGATGGCGGTCTATTTCCATGTTTATACAGATGGCGGTGTAGATATATCCACGTTTATTGAGATGGCGGTCTAGATATTTCCATGTTTATAGAGATAGCAGTGAAGGTATTTCGATGTATATTGAGATAGCGGTGTAGATATTTCCTAGTTCATACAGATAGCAGTGTAGATATTTCCATGTTTATACTGATAGCGGTTTAGATAATTCCATGTTCATACTGATAGCATTGTATATATTTCCATCTTTATACAGATGGCGGTGTAGATATTTCCATGTTTGTAGAGATGGCGGAGTAGGTATTTCCTGGTTTAAAGAGATGGTGGTGTAGACATTTCCATGATTATACAGATGGCGGTGTATATATTTACCTGTTTATACAGATAGCGGTGTAGATATTTCCATTTATAAACAGACAGCGGTGTAGATATTTACATGTTTATACAGATAGCGGTGTAGATATTTCAATGTTTACACAGTGGTGTAGACATTTCCATGTTTATACAGATGGCGGTGTGGATATTTCCATGTTTATAGAGACAGCGGTCTACATATTTCCATGTGTATAGAGATAGCGGTTTAGTTATTTCCATGTTTATACAGATGGCGGTGTAGATATTTCCATGTTCATACAGATGGCGGTGTAGATATTACCATGTTCATACAGACGGCATTGTAGATATTTCCATGTTCATACAGATGGCGGTGTAGATATTTCCATGCTCATAAAGATGGCCGTGTAGATATTTCCATGTTTATAGAGATGGTGGTGTCGATATTTCCATGTTTAAACAGATGGCAGTGTAGATATTTCTATGTTTATACAGATAGCAGTGTAGATATTTCCATGTTTATAGAGATAGCGGTGTTGTTATTTCCCTGTTTATGTAGATGGCGGTGTAGATATTTCCAGTTTCATACAGGTGGCGGTGAACATATTTCTATGTTCATACAGATCGCATTGTAGATATTTCCGTGTTCATACAGATTTCGATGTAGGTATTTCCAACTTTATAGAGATGGCGGTGTAGATATTTCCATGTTTATACAGAAAGCGGTGTAGATAATTCCATGTTTACTCAGAAAGCGGTGTAGACCTTTCGATGTTTACACAGACAGCGTTGTAGTTATTTACATGTTTATAAAGAGGACGGTGTACTTATTTCCATGTTTATACAGATAGCGATGAAGATATTTCCATGTTTACACAGATAGTGGTGTAGACATTTCCATGTTTATACAGATAGCGGTGGAGATATTTCCATCTTAATAAAGATGGCGGTGTAGATATTTCCATGTTCATACAGATGGTGGTGTAGATACTTCCATGTTTATACAGATAGCGGTGTAGATATTTCCAAGTTTGTTCAGATAGCGGTGTAGATATTTCCATGTTACTAGAGAAAGCTCTGTAGATATTTCCATGTATATGCAGATAGCTATGTAGATATTTCCATGTTCATACAGATAGCGGTGTAGATATTTCCATGTTCATCCAGATGGCGGTGTAGATATATCCATGTTCATACAGATGGCGGTGAAGATATTTCCATGTTCATACAAATGGCGGTGCAGGCATTTCCATGTTCATAGAGATCGCAGTGTGGATATTTCCATGTTTATACAGATAGCGGTGTAGTTATTTCCATGTTTATAGAGATAGCAGTGTAGATATTTCCAATGATATGCTGATAGCTCTGTAGATATTTCCATGTTCATACAGATAGCGGTGTAGATATTTCCATCTTCATACAGGTAGCGGTGTAGATATTTCCATGTTCATACAGATAGCGGTGTAGATATTTCAATGTTCATACTGATAGCGGT
>NC_073238.2:132010000-132012500 GCF_029281585.2 Gorilla gorilla gorilla
GGGTTAGGGTTAGGGTTAGGGTTAGGGTTAGGGTTAGGGTTAGGGTTAGGGTTAGGGTTAGGGTTAGGGTTAGGGTTAGGGTTAGGGTTAGGGTTAGGGTTAGGGTTAGGGTTAGGGTTAGGGTTAGGGTTAGGGTTAGGGTTAGGGTTAGGGTTAGGGTTAGGGTTAGGGTTAGGGTTAGGGTTAGGGTTAGGGTTAGGGTTAGGGTTAGGGTTAGGGTTAGGGTTAGGGTTAGGGTTAGGGTTAGGGTTAGGGTTAGGGTTAGGGTTAGGGTTAGGGTTAGGGTTAGGGTTAGGGTTAGGGTTAGGGTTAGGGTTAGGGTTAGGGTTAGGGTTAGGGTTAGGGTTAGGGTTAGGGTTAGGGTTAGGGTTAGGGTTAGGGTTAGGGTTAGGGTTAGGGTTAGGGTTAGGGTTAGGGTTAGGGTTAGGGTTAGGGTTAGGGTTAGGGTTAGGGTTAGGGTTAGGGTTAGGGTTAGGGTTAGGGTTAGGGTTAGGGTTAGGGTTAGGGTTAGGTTAGGGTTAGGGTTAGGGTTAGGGTTAGGGTTAGGGTTAGGGTTAGGGTTAGGGTTAGGGTTAGGGTTAGGGTTAGGGTTAGGGTTAGGGTTAGGGTTAGGGTTAGGGTTAGGGTTAGGGTTAGGGTTAGGGTTAGGGTTAGGGTTAGGGTTAGGGTTAGGGTTAGGGTTAGGGTTAGGGTTAGGGTTAGGGTTAGGGTTAGGGTTAGGGTTAGGGTTAGGGTTAGGGTTAGGGTTAGGGTTAGGGTTAGGGTTAGGGTTAGGGTTAGGGTTAGGGTTAGGGTTAGGGTTAGGGTTAGGGTTAGGGTTAGGGTTAGGGTTAGGGTTAGGGTTAGGGTTAGGGTTAGGGTTAGGGTTAGGGTTAGGGTTAGGGTTAGGGTTAGGGTTAGGGTTAGGGTTAGGGTTAGGGTTAGGGTTAGGGTTAGGGTTAGGGTTAGGGTTAGGGTTAGGGTTAGGGTTAGGGTTAGGGTTAGGGTTAGGGTTAGGGTTAGGGTTAGGGTTAGGGTTAGGGTTAGGGTTAGGGTTAGGGTTAGGGTTAGGGTTAGGGTTAGGGTTAGGGTTAGGGTTAGGGTTAGGGTTAGGGTTAGGGTTAGGGTTAGGGTTAGGGTTAGGGTTAGGGTTAGGGTTAGGGTTAGGGTTAGGGTTAGGGTTAGGGTTAGGGTTAGGGTTAGGGTTAGGGTTAGGGTTAGGGTTAGGGTTAGGGTTAGGGTTAGGGTTAGGGTTAGGGTTAGGGTTAGGGTTAGGGTTAGGGTTAGGGTTAGGGTTAGGGTTAGGGTTAGGGTTAGGGTTAGGGTTAGGGTTAGGGTTAGGGTTAGGGTTAGGGTTAGGGTTAGGGTTAGGGTTAGGGTTAGGGTTAGGGTTAGGGTTAGGGTTAGGGTTAGGGTTAGGGTTAGGGTTAGGGTTAGGGTTAGGGTTAGGGTTAGGGTTAGGGTTAGGGTTAGGGTTAGGGTTAGGGTTAGGGTTAGGGTTAGGGTTAGGGTTAGGGTTAGGGTTAGGGTTAGGGTTAGGGTTAGGGTTAGGGTTAGGGTTAGGGTTAGGGTTAGGGTTAGGGTTAGGGTTAGGGTTAGGGTTAGGGTTAGGGTTAGGGTTAGGGTTAGGGTTAGGGTTAGGGTTAGGGTTAGGGTTAGGGTTAGGGTTAGGGTTAGGGTTAGGGTTAGGGTTAGGGTTAGGGTTAGGGTTAGGGTTAGGGTTAGGGTTAGGGTTAGGGTTAGGGTTAGGGTTAGGGTTAGGGTTAGGGTTAGGGTTAGGGTTAGGGTTAGGGTTAGGGTTAGGGTTAGGGTTAGGGTTAGGGTTAGGGTTAGGGTTAGGGTTAGGGTTAGGGTTAGGGTTAGGGTTAGGGTTAGGGTTAGGGTTAGGGTTAGGGTTAGGGTTAGGGTTAGGGTTAGGGTTAGGGTTAGGGTTAGGGTTAGGGTTAGGGTTAGGGTTAGGGTTAGGGTTAGGGTTAGGGTTAGGGTTAGGGTTAGGGTTAGGGTTAGGGTTAGGGTTAGGGTTAGGGTTAGGGTTAGGGTTAGGGTTAGGGTTAGGGTTAGGGTTAGGGTTAGGGTTAGGGTTAGGGTTAGGGTTAGGGTTAGGGTTAGGGTTAGGGTTAGGGTTAGGGTTAGGGTTAGGGTTAGGGTTAGGGTTAGGGTTAGGGTTAGGGTTAGGGTTAGGGTTAGGGTTAGGGTTAGGGTTAGGGTTAGGGTTAGGGTTAGGGTTAGGGTTAGGGTTAGGGTTAGGGTTAGGGTTAGGGTTAGGGTTAGGGTTAGGGTTAGGGTTAGGGTTAGGGTTAGGGTTAGGGTTAGGGTTAGGGTTAGGGTTAGGGTTAGGGTTAGGGTTAGGGTTAGGGTTAGGGTTAGGGTTAGGGTTAGGGTTAGGGTTAGGGTTAGGGTTAGGGTTAGGGTTAGGGTTAGGGTTAGGGTTAGGGTTAGGGTTAGGGTTAGGGTTAGGGTTAGGGTTAGGGTTAGGGTTAGGGTTAGGGTTAGGGTTAGGGTTAGGGTTAGGGTTAGGGTT
>NC_073238.2:132015000-132018348 GCF_029281585.2 Gorilla gorilla gorilla
AGGGTGTGAGGGGTAGGGTTAGGGTTAGGGTTAGGGTTAGGGTTTGGGGTTAGGGGTTAGGGTTAGGGTTAGGGTTAGGGTTAGGGTTAGGGTTAGGGTTAGGGTTAGGGTTAGGGTTAGGGTTAGGGTTAGGGTTAGGGTTAGGGTTAGGGTTAGGGTTAGGGGTTAGGGGGTAGGGTTAGGGTAGGGTTAGGGGTAGGGGTAGGGTTAGGGTAGGGTTAGGGTTAGGGGGTAGGGTTAGGGTGAGGGTTAGGGTTAGGGTTATGGGTTAGGGTTAGGGTTAGGGTTAGGGTTAGGGGTAGGGTTAGGGTTAGGGTTAGGGTTAGGGTTAGGGTGAGGGTTAGGGTGTAGGGTTAGGGTTAGGGTGAGGGTGAGGGTTAGGGGTAGGGGTTGGGGTTAGGGGGTAGGGGGTTGGGGTAGGGTTAGGTGGGGGTAGGGTGAGGGTTAGGGGTAGGGTTTGGGGTGAGGGGTGGTGGGTGGGTGAGGGTGGGGGAGGGTGGGTGTGGGGTGAGGGGTGTGGGGGTGGGGGGGGTAGGGTGGGGGTGGGGAGGGTGTGGGGGAGGGGGGGGTGTGGGGGTGGGGGTGGGGGTGGGGGTGGGGTGGGGGTGGGGGAGGGGGTGGGGAGGTGGGGGTGGGGGTGGGGGTGGGGGTGGGGGTGGGGGTGGGGGGTGGGTGGGGTGGGTGGGGGTGGGTGGGGGGTGGGGGGGTGGTTGGGTGGTGCGGGGGGACGGGGGGGGGGGGGGTGAGTGAGTTCAAGTTCAAGTTAACGTTAAAGTTAAAGTTAAAGTTAAAGTTAAAGTTAAAGTTAAAGTTAAAGTTACAGTTCAAAGTTAAAGTTACAGTTACAGTTAAAGTTAAAGTTAAAGTTCAAAGTTACAAGTTAAAGTTAACGTTAACAGTTCAAGTTAAAGTTAAAGTTAAAGTTACCGTTAAAGTTACAGTTAAAGTTCAAGTTAAAGTTAAAGTTAAAGTTACAGTTAAGTTAAAGTTAAAGTTAAAGTTACGTAAGTTAAAGTTACAGTTAAAGTTAAAGTTCAACGTTACACAGTTAAAGTTCCAAAGTTAAAGTTAAAGTTAAGTTAAAGTTAAAGTTAAAGTTAAGTTACAGTTAAAGTTCACAGTTCACAGTTAAAGTTAAAGTTAAAGTTAAAGTTAAGTTAAAGTTAAAGTTAACGTTAAAGTTAAAGTTAAAGTTACCAGTTCAAGTTCACAGTTAACGTTAAGTTAAGTTAAAGTTACAGTACGTTACAACGTTACAGTTCAAGTTAAAGTTAAAGTTAAAGTTAAAGTTAACAGTTCAAGTTAAAGTTACGTTAAAGTTAGTTAAGTTAAGTTACAGTTAAGTTAACGTTAAAGTTACAGTTACACGTTCAAGTTAAAGTTAAAGTTAAAGTTAAAGTTAAAGTTACAAGTTACAGTTAAAGTTAAGTCCAGTTAACAGTTCAAGTTCACGTTACAAGTTAAAGTTAAAGTTAAAAGTTCAAGTCAAGTTAAAGTTACACGTTAACGTTAAAGTTAACGTTAAAGTTAAAGTTACACGTTCAAGTTAACGTTCAAGTTAAAGTTAAAGTTACAGTTAACGTTACAAGTTAAGTTAAAGTTAACAGTTCAAACGTTAACAGTTAAAGTTCAAGTTAAAGTTCAAGTTAACAGTTAAGTTAAAGTTACAGTTCAAGTTAAAGTTAAAGTTAAAGTTAAAGTTAAAAGTTCAAGTTAAAGTTCACAGTTACAGTTAACGTTAAAGTTAAAGTTACACAGTTAAAGTTAAAGTTACAAGTTAACGTTACAGTTAAAGTTAAAGTTCACGTTCACAGTTAAAGTTCCAGTTACAGTTAAAGTTAAAGTTCAAGTTAAAGTTCAACGTTACAGTTAACAGTTAAACGTTAAAGTTAAAGTTACAAGTTAACGTTAACGTTACCAGTTAAAGTTCAAGTTAACAGTTACAAGTTCAAGTTAACGTTACAGTTAAAGTTAAAAGTTAAAGTTACAGTTAAAGTTAAAGTTAAAGTTCAAGTTAAAGTTCAAAGTTACACGTTACAGTTAAAAGTTAACGTTAAAGTTCACAGTTCCAGTTCACGTTAAAGTTAACGTTAAGTTAAAGTTACAGTTAAAGTTACAAGTTAAAGTTAACAGTTAAACGTTTCAAGTTAAAGTTAAAGTTAAAGTTCAACCGTTAAAGTTAAAGTTAAAGTTAACGTTACAGTTAAAGTTACCGTTAAACGTTCACAGTTAAAGTTAAAGTTAAAGTTAAAGTTAAAGTTAAAGTTAAAGTTAACGTTAAAGTTATTAAAGTTAAAGTTAAAGTTAACGTTCAAGTTAAGTTAAAGTTAAAGTTAATAAGTTACAAGTTAACCGTTCAAGTTAAAGTTAACAGTTAACGTTCAAGTTAACGTTCACCGTTAAAGTACGTTAAACAGTTAAGTTCAAGTTAACAGTTACAGTTAAAGTTACAGTACCGTTAAAGTTACAGTTAAAGTTAAAGTTAAAGTTACGTTAAAGTTAAAAGTTAAAGTTAAAGTTACAAGTTACAAGTTAAACGTTAAAGTTCAAGTTCAAGTTAAAGTTAACAGTTACAGTTCAACAGTTAACGTTACAGTTAAAGTTACAGTTAACGTTAACGTTCAAGTTACAGTTAACGTTAAAGTTAAAGTTAAAGTTAAAGTTACAGTTAAAGTTAAGTTACAGTTCAAGTTACAAGTTAAAGTTAAAAGTTACAGTAAGTACAGTTAAAGTTCAAGTTACAAGTTAAAGTTAAAAGTTCAACGTTACAGTTACCGTTAACGTTCACAGTTAAAGTTAAAGTTACAGTTAACGTTAACAGTTCACAGTTAAAGTTACCGTTAAAGTTACAAGTTAAAGTTAAAGTTACAAGTTAAAGTTCAAGTTCAAGTTAACGTTCACAGTTAAAGTTACAGTTAAAGTTAAAGTTAAAGTTAAAGTTAAAGTTACAGTTAAAGTTCAACGTTACAGTTCAACGTTAAAGTTAACAGTTAACAGTTCAAGTTACAGTTAAAGTTAAAAGTTAAAGTTAAAGTTAAAGTTCAAGTTAACGTTAAAGTTAAAGTTAAAGTTAACAGTTAAAGTTAAAGTTCCAAGTTAAAGTTAAAGTTACACGTTAACGTTAAAGTTACAGTTAAAGTTAAAGTTCAAGTTAACGTTAAAGTTACAGTTACACGTTAACAGTTACAGTTAAAGTTAACAGTTCAAAGTTAAAGTTAAAGTTAAAGTTAAAGTTAAAGTTAAAGTTAAAGTTCAAGTTAAAGTTAAAGTTAACAGTTAAAGTTAAAGTTCAAGTTACAAGTTAAAGTTCAAGTTAAAGTTACAGTTCAAGTTAAAGTTACAAGTTAA